>NC_138382.1:20240439-20358198 GCF_054177405.1 Leptonychotes weddellii | reverse complement strand
CCCACCCCACCCCCCACTCCAGCAACCCTCAGTTTGTTTCCTGCGATTAAGAATTCCTCATATCAGTGAGATCATATGATACATGTCTTTCTCTGTTTGACTTATTTCGCTCAACATAATACCCTCCAGTTCCATCCACGTCGTTGCAAATGGCAAGATCTCGTTCCTTTTGATGGCTGCATAATATTCCATTGTGTATATATACCAGATCTTCTTTATCAAGAGTAGATTCTAAGGGACAAAGTAATCACACCCCAGTGGCTCAGAGAGACAGGAGTATAGCACTTGGGTGCCCATCACCCTGAATAATAACTAGCGGGCCACCAGGGTCTGGCCTGACGTCCTCTTTGGAGGGTCATTAGTTTAATATAAGAAGTTAACATTTTATTTTCTTTTTGATGCTAATATAAAAACTTGTAAATTTAATTTTATTGCTTTTGTGGCCTTACTGGATTTTAACTTGTATAAACTTTTGTGTTTTTTCTTTTTCTTTTTTTTTTTTAAAGATTTTTTTAAATTTATTTATTTGAGAGAGAGAGAGCGAGAGAGAGAGCGCAAAAGGGGGTAGGGTTAGAGGGAGAAGCAGACTCCCCGCTGAGCAGGGAGCCCGATGTGGGACTCGATCCCGGAACTCCGGGATCATGACCTGAGCCGAAGGCAGTCGCCTAACCAACTGAGCCACCCAGGCGCCCCTTTTGTGTTTTTTCTAAGATTTGTAACAAAAATATAGCTTGTCCTATATTTGTACAAACTTACTTACGAAAATATTCTTTGGGCAAGTAAGAATAGTTTACTTTTTAAAAGGGTGTACATATATAAGTTGACCTATATTTTTATTTTTTTTTTAAGATTTTATTTATTTATTTGACAGGGAGAGAAAGACAGCCAGAGAGGGAACACAAGCAGGGGGAGTGGGATAGGGAGAAGCAGGCTTCCCGCAGAGCAGGGAGCCCGATGTGGGGCTCGATCCCAGGACCCTGGGATCATGACCTGAGCTAAAGGCAGATGCCTAACGACTGAGCCACCCAGGTGCCCCTGTACCTATATTTTTAATTTGGAGTCTAGATATTCATGGAAGTGATTTCTCAATTCTGTATTTCACTTCTTCCCTCCTTATCAAAAATCTGAGTAAATTTTTTTAAAAAGTTCTAATTAATAATGACATGGAGCTGAAGTAGTTTGTACTATATTATAATGAGAACAGTTTTCTTAGGTTCCTTATAGTGTGGCTAAAATCAGTTTTAGAAGGAGAATTTCATAAATGATGAAACAACAAAAAAACATATGTATACACACAAACACAGAGCTAGGCTAACGATATGGTTTGAATACGTGCCCCCAGGATAAAGACTTTGTAACTGAGTAAACATATTTAGAGAGAGTTTGGTGGTAAAGTTCTTAATTTTTAGTTAATTTTAAGCATTTGCTAATGGCACTAAAATATTTTTTTTTTAAGATTTATTTATTTATTTTAGGGAGAGAGAGAGAGCATGAGTGGGAGGGGCAGAGGGAGAGAGAGAGAGAGCTTCAAGCAGACTCAGAGCTGAGCACGGAGCCCAACGTGGGGCTCGATCTCACAACCCTGAGATCATGACCTGAGCCAAAATCAAGAGTAGGACACTTAACTGACTGAACCACCCAGGCGCCCCATTATTTCAGTATAAACTTAGGTTTTTGTGAAAATCAGATGGAAAAACAAAAGTATTAAATACGGAAATGATGTGGTTTCTTTTGATTCTCTTGTTTGATGTTAATTTCTCCGTCACTTTTAAGATGTTAGAAAGTTTTACAAATGGAAACGTCCATAGAAGTCAGGAGTTCCAGCATTTATCCAGAGCACCTCCCTGTGAAACCTCTCCTACAAGAGTCTTTCTAGACTATGTATCAACACCCAGTGGCAGAAAACTCATATGTCGTATTCTGGTACCACACCTTTCTAATTGCCTGTCATTTTTCACCATATTGATTAGAAATATGACTCCTAGAAAAGCTTATCAGCTGGCCCTTATTTTGTCTTGTGCATCCTGGGAGAATGTATTCTTCGTCTTCATGTCTCAGCTCTCTGAATATTTGAAGAGGGAAACCATGAAGACTTAAGCTGAGTTCATGGAACCATTTCTTGTGTCTGAGGGTCTTACATCATCATGGTTCCCTTTCCCATCCAGGTTCTCAGCATCCCTTTTAAAAAGTAGAGCTGTTATCCAGAAATGGACAAGCTGTTTGGAATATGGTCTGACCACATTAGAGTAAAAAGGTTCACATCTTCTGCATACATTTTTCTTAACTTGAGATTGCATTCATGCTCTGGACACTGCAATTCCTTTTGTATCAGGATATAAAGTGATTTTAAAAATGGCTTCATTTTTATTAAATGTTAGACTTGAGTGTCTTCATCTTAATTGATTGTTGCACAGAATAAGCTGATGTTGCTTTGAACATTTTGTTTCCCCTGATGAATAATCATGGACTACATTGTGGTTCTTGGTAAAAGTGAGAGTGTTGGTCTTCTTGAGTCCACTGCTGTGTGTAGTCCTGAGCTTTGTGAACCCTCAGGTAAATCTCTCTTCTCCTTTATCACCAGGTCATCCCGCTCCTCCTATGTGGATGAGGACTGTGACTCGTTGGCCCTCTGTGACCCTATGCAGAGGATGAATTGTGAGGTGGACAGCCTTCCCGAGAGCTGCTTTGACAGCGGCTTGTCTACGCTGAGAGACTCCAACGGATATGACTCGGAGGTGGAATACAAGCACCAGAGGGGACTTCAGAGGTCACATGGCACACAGGAGAGCCTTGGGGGCGATGCTTCAGACATAGATGTAAGCCCCAGAAATCACTGTCTCCTGGGCTGTACCTTCGATAGAAATCTGTCACCCTGTTTGACTTGTATCTGTCATGGGAATACGACCTAAAGGTTATAAATATGAAACATAGTCAGTAGAACGTTTTTTTTTTCTCCACCAGGGTAGGGAGAAATTTCCACAGATTGCCATTTGGGGCTACTCTGTTCCGTAACAGTAATGACTATAGATTCAGCTGCCTATTTTTCTTCTCTTTAATCCATGATGTATATGTGTAATGAGAGACTTTGTTTTTTAATGGCTGACTAAAAAAACAACAACAAACAAACCAGGTTCCTGATCTAAGGGATGAAGAGACGTTTGGTGCAGATGGTGTGGCCACCATGTTAGACTGGAAACCCCAGGGGTCCGCTAGTGAGGGCAGCATCGTCAGTTCTTCAAGAAAGCCCATCTCGGCTCTGTCACCACAGGTAGGTAGTTTCAGAGTTACTTTATTCATGAGCACTGTGAATTTTCGGTGCTGTATAACTTACTAGGAAGAACACTGGCACGACCTTTGTCACCCACTGTGGCTTTTTCCCCCTAGACAGACATGGTGGACGGCGACCCTAAGTCTTCCAGCTCACAGAGGGCTTACAAGATTGTGCTCGCTGGGGATGCTGCAGTGGGGAAGTCTAGTTTCCTCATGAGACTCTGCAAGAATGAATTTCGAGGAAATACCAGTGCCACCCTGGGTATGGTTCCTTCTTCAGTCAGTAATGGGGACATGACCTTCTTTTAGCTTGATCTTGTTTTCCTTAGAGATTAGATACACAGATACACAGGTCTCTCTGTATACATATATAACATATAGGGATATGTGTGTGTGTATGTGTGTGTGTGCCCTTGTCTATAGCATGGTCTTCTTCTGTTTTGGTGAAGACCCAACTTTAGGAAAAGAAAACCGACAAAGGACAAAGATATCCACTTAGTCAGTCAGAGCAACCAGACCAAGTTTAGAACCAGAGACGACAGATTCATTTATTCAGCAAACATTTCCTGAATTCTGCTGTGAGCCGGATACTGTTGTAGGTGCTGAGGACACACAATGAACAGAGTCAACTAAATCCCAGCCTGCAAGGAAACTTCATCCCAAAGGAGGGCAATGGGTGAAAATAAAAGAATTTGAAATTTGGAGAGAGGCAGTTTTTACTGCACCAGGGAAAGCTTTTCTGATAAGACGCCATTTGATGTTGATAAAGTGACCTTCTTGATGGCCACTTTGTCATGGTCAAGATCATAGCCAGGTGTATGATCCCTCCCCCTCCTTTACAGCGGAATACATGAGTAAACACTCATGAGAACGGGAGAAGAAGTGTCCTGATTTCCCAAATTTGCATAATAATCAGTAAAAGGAGTTGAGGGTATGCAAATTATCATTCACATTTCTTCTTTATCTAAAGAGTTCTTATTTTGATGACTAGAAATATTAGAACAGATTAATTACCCTCTTCACAATGGGCGTCTTCGTAAATTTATGGTTCTTCATGATACCCTTCAAGATAACAAAGCTGAAAGTTCACTTTAATTTGATTCATAAAAAGACCACGGTGTTTTGTTCAGTTGCTAAAGAGCATGGCATATATACATATCTCATATGTATCCACACACAGATACGTGCACACTTACACATATTAATGTGCACACAAGCACACACATGTAAACACGGAGACATACCCGAGTTCATCTAATTACACGGGCAAATAGAACATAGGTTTTCCTTTTGTCTGTAGATTAAATCCTCCCCCAAGTTAGCCACCCTGCAGATGGTGCATCTGTGCGCACATGTGTGGTCTGACTTGTAATTAGTAGTTGAAGGTCACCCTCCTTGAAGGCCACATTCCTCCCTCTCTACCTCATCAGCTTTGGCTTACCAGCTTTTGTCTTATCTACAGACGGCTTGAGAGTAAAACCCAATGGAATTATTTACATCATGTTCCCCATGTTCTCTTGTAATTCCTTTTCAGGAGTCGATTTTCAGATGAAAACTCTCATTGTGGACGGAGAGCGAACAGTCCTGCAGCTCTGGGACACGGCGGGTCAGGAGAGGCAAGTGCTTTCCGCAGCGCAGCGGGATCGGCTTTGGTTTGCATAGATGGGCCTTGTGGCACACTTGGTGGTTTTTAATGCTCATAATCCTATAATGATAATACACTGTATAATTACATAGTATATTAGGATTTCAGGAATGCTTGCATGTCTCCACATTCTTTCCTCCTCCATTTACCTGTCAGTTGTGTGTGGAGATCATTAGGCTTCCTCTGAGCTGCTGTTCAGTTGGGAAAAGGAGAGTGCCGTCTCTGAACAAGAGAATTTAGGTCACGTGTCAGTGTGAAGAGTACTTAGCCAAGCTCAATAAAAGATGGAAGAGGGAATCTGTTAGCTCCCCTCAGTTCAAGGGCAGAGGCCCGAACTAAACAGAAGACTCACGTCTGGTGACGTTGCCTTCTCTTGCGTTCATTGCCGATGACCGGAAGCATCAAGTATACGTTTTAATCCTGCCTCACTCTTTGGAAAGAGCATCTCTCCACTTGTTCCACTAGTGAGTATGGGTTGCAGCCCGCCTCTGTACCAGGCACTGTTCAGGCTGTGAAGATTCCACAGGGAGCAGACACAAATCCACAAAAGCTACTCACATGGAGCTCACATTCTCTTAACAGACTGAGACTTTCAACGTTTAAAAAACATTTGTGGTCAACATGGCCTTTTTTTTTTTTTTTTAAAGATTTTATTTATTTATTTGAGACAGAGAGAATGAGAGACAGAGAGCATGAGAGGCAGGAGGGTCAGAGGGAGAAGCAGACTCCCCGCCGAGCAGGGAGCCCGATGCGGGACTCGATCCCGGGACTCCAGGATCATGACCTGAGCTGAAGGCAGTCGCCCAACCAACTGAGCCACCCAGGCGCCCCCAACGTGGCCTTTTTTAAGATGCTATAAAATATTGCGGTTGGCTTCGAGTTGGGACATATATGTTGAGGTATGCTCTTCCCCTAGCGAACCGCCCCGCACCCCACAGGTATAAAGCTTCTGGCATGCTGTGGTACTCCACATTGTTAGGTCGTCTTCCACGCCACCCCCACAGTACTCCCTTCCCACTCCCCAAACCACGATGTTCTCTCTTGTGTATCTCCTTCCCTGTGTCCCACGTGTGGGTTTGGAAGCTTGTTGCCGGGGCTGAAATTTTTAAGAAATTATGCTCTCAACGTTGTCCTGGTTATCCTTTGGGGTTTGTAGACATTCTTGGGATTGTTTGATGGAGAAACTGCTTGGCTCTCACAGATCACACCCCAAATTATTCTGTTAGCTTCCACTGAGTCATTCTAGTCGTCCACGGTAGCTCTGTCACAGTGCTAGGTTGCCATGAGATTCTTCCAGATGGGGGCTTATCTTAGAAGATGAGAAAAAAGGGAGCATAAAAGAGATGAAGAAGGGGCAGCACCTGACCAACAGACTGATTAGGACCATTATTTACATGCTTTTCTCTCTGCCAGATTCAGAAGTATCGCCAAGTCTTACTTCAGAAGAGCAGATGGTGTGCTGCTACTGTATGATGTTACGTGCGAGAAAAGCTTTCTCAATGTACGAGAATGGGTGGACATGATTGAGGTAAGACATCAAAACCAAGGAACAAAAAATTACACCGGCGTCACAGACCATCTTAGAAAATGCGATTTCTCTTCTTTGTTGAAGTGCACACCATTAGAGATCCAGGCTCGTCAGGAAGGACTGGATGTGAGAGGGGGAGTGTCTCCTGGCACTTGGCAGTATTGGTCTCTTCCTCACTAGCTGGGCGAGTTTCCACAGAGCCATGGATACCACAGAAGGGAGTTTCTGGGAATAAAACTTCCGGTTTTCTTACAGATAAAATCAGAACCCCTTATGGTATTTTAAACATGGTAACATCTGTGCTTTTTTTTTTTTCCTTTGGTTAAATGAGATGGTGTCTTTCATCTGAGGAGCTTTCATATCCTTTGGTTTCATGGTAAATAATTTCTAAAAGTAGGAAATGATTTTGACCACAGTTAGTATGCTGCCAACAGTTAATAATTAACATAAAACTACAGTTCAAGCTGTCGTTCAGTATACTCTCTTGGAAAAAAAAAACAGTGGCTAATTTTTCAATTAAGTGTATTATCTCTAATCTTTAATAGTCATTAAACAGTGCAATGTTGGCTAAACAGAACTGATTGTTATATATCAGGTTAGCTTCTAGATTCTTCTGTTGGGCCTATTTCATACCGTTTAAAAAAACAGAATTAATGTTCTCTTTCTAACTAAAGAAGTGATGTGAGATGTGCATTTTGTTCTACGAAAATAGGACCTAAAATTATTATAAATATGATGGAAGTGTGTTGACATTTATGTAGCATTTTTATTTCACGAAATTTCCACATGTTATATTCATCTCTGTAACATATCTGAGGAAAGAAGTGAGAAGTGTAATGTTACTCTCACTTTTTATGAGAAACCCGAGGCAGAGAAAGTATATGGCCCTGGCTTGTGGTTATTTAGAGGGCTGGGGTTGAATGGGGCCTTGGATCTCCTGATTCAACCCTGGTTGCTGCTCTGATAGAGCACCAGAGGAAGCAGTGGGTTGAGAAAAGAAGCTTTTGGTGTCCAGAGAGGAGTTCCCAGGTGCATTTAGTGCACAGAGGAGAAGCATCTGCTCAAGGGAACAGACGGACCTCCCTGGGATAGAGCGATGAGTCCAGAGAGTAACATAATCCCCACAGACTCGTACCCACAGATATTTAAAATCCACGGCAAAACTTTTTATTGTTAAAACTTTTGTACTTAGTCTGCATTTTAAGTCCTTGGATTATGCGCAAGGCCAGGAGGCCCAAAGGCAAGGTCAGCCAGTGTTGAAATAGCCCTTAGTGACCAGCCACGGTGTGTGCCGGGACCCGTAATTTGCCATCATTTGCTAATCACCTACACGTGGTAAGTGACCCTTTCAGCTCCGTGGATCACCTTTCACACGGTCTGAAAAGGACGAAAACTATGTTCAAGATGAATTCTTGAATTTGCCATGGGGAAAAATTAGATACCACTTGGCATTTGACTTTCACCTTCGGGAAAAATGGGCATGATAAACCTCTGCCATGGCTCAGCCTTTGTAATTTGAGGAAATTCTGTGAGGAAATTCTATACGTGGCCACTCTAAATACAGGTGGAAACTGAGAGTGTGATTGTTGGGGTAGGCTGGAGGGCTGAGGGGTAGTAGAAGGTCAGTGATGAATTAATAATTAATACACTTCGATAAAAACCACTGGGTTACACAGTCCTACAATAAAGTCGTGGGTAAAATAAAACGAAGGCCATTTACTTACCTGTTGTGAGTAATGTATTGGTTGAATACTTGGGTGAACATTGAGTGGAGGAGACACTTGAGATGTGAGATCTCTTCCCGACTTACACATTGTGGAGAATTTTCGGAGAGCTTCCTTTGTGCACGTTCCAGAACCTGCAATGCGCCCACAGTCAGGGAGCTTGCACCCGAGGAGGGGAAACATAACAAGCAACAAACAAATAAAATAAATGGAATGATAGAATAGGATAAATACTGTGGAAACAAGAAGAAGGCAGGGTAAAGGGCCTGATGGTGTGGTCAGGGCAGCCTCCCTGGAAGGTGGTGTTGGAGTCAAGACTTTAAGGAGTTGTCCGTATTTACTGGAATAACTTTGGGAAATCCTTTAGAAGCTTGGGTTCTTGGCTCACTTAAGGGAGTATATGTTGAGTGGCTTCCAAAGGTTGCCCACTTGGAACCTGGACAGGTTACCAAAGAACACAATTAATGAACACCTCAATGGACGGAACACCTAGTTTTGGAGAGCGCCCTTCATTCCCTCCCCCCCTCTGCTGTTACTGCACTCTAGTGCCCTCGGTTGGAGGATGGTCTGAAGAGAAAGGAAATCGAGTGCGGTGCCATCGTTTTTAAGGCTCATTTCTTGATCCTGGGGCAGGGGTAGCAGCGAACTGAAAGCACAGCTGGTACCCGTAGCCGCTGCGGAAGGTCACTTGCACATGCCCTGGTCAGGGCTGCTGCTGCCCTGGCCTAGGAACCAGAACCCTGTTTTTCTGGGCCAGTCAGGTTGTCATCCTCTGTTCTCTTCAGAGCCTGCGGAGGTGCGGTGTGCCCTCACTAACCCCTTCATTTTACCAGTGGGGAAACTGAGGCAGAAACATGCAGCATTTCGCCTGATTTCAGGCCCCGTGTGGCCCGGGGACTTTGCCTAAGCTGATTTGAGAGCATTAGCCTTAGAATCGATTCCTTCGAATGATTGGTAATTGACTCCTCGTAAGAAAAATGTTGACCTTTAGGACCTTCACATTTTGCTTTTGTTGTAAACCAAATTGCAGTGAGTGTGGAACTTGCAAGCTCTGTTTTTATCCCGTGATGGCTGAGGGATTTCCTGTGTGTTTTGTACCTGAGATAATGAAGTTGGCTTGTCATCAGCACCGTTTGGAGTGAAAGTCGCAGAAAATTGTGTGGGTGCCATGGCCACGTATAATTCTGTGCTCATGCCCCTTGAGTTCATATTGGTTCGTATGGTGGCAGGGACGATGGGGAGTATTTGGACCGTGGCCCCGGCCTTTGCAAGATCTTGCTTAACCTCTCTGAATTTCAGTGGTCTCACCTGGCGATGGGAAGAAGTTTGGCTCTTTGTAGAGAGATTTTGAGGCTTGAAGATATTACCTGCAGGTCATGTGGCTCCCACGGGGCATTTGGAGAGTGGAAGCTGCTGTTGGTACGGCTGCTCTTGTCAGTGGAACTTGTTCACTATTTGATGAGCACACAATTATTTTCCCCCTGGCAGGATGCAACCCAGGAGAGTATTCCTATCATGTTGGTAGGAAACAAGGCTGATCTCCGTGATGCCGCCACAGCAGAGGAACAGAAGTGTGTCCCAGGATACTGGGGAGAAAAACTGGCCATGGTAAGGGCGAAAGTGGGTCTGTTGGGATAGACCTTAGCCGTTCATGAGCTTTGCAGTCAGCGGCCCTTCACTTCTGTCTACATTCGCTTTCAGAGGTTCTTTGGCAAACCTCCACCCTTTTTGATGGGGCTCCTGGCCTTCTTATTCAGGCAGAACTCCCAGTGCTGCCCCCCTGCACTTTATTTATTTTATTTTAAAAATTTATTTGAGAGAGAGAGAGAAAGAGCACACGTGAGCATGAATGGAGGAGTGGAGGGGCAGAGGGAGTGGGAGAAGCAGGCTCCCCACTGAGCAGGGCGCCTGACACGGGGCTTGGTCCCAGGACCTGAGCAAAGGCAGACATAACCGGCTAAGCCACCCAGGTGCCCCCACAACCCCCACCCCCGCTACACACACTTCAATGAATGTATGAATGTAAGTAATTGTACCAAGGATTAAACCCCTCATGGAGCTAAAATGATCACTTGGTCATTTTCCCCCATTGAAGAACATTGACAAGGAGCAGCCAGAATTATCCTGCCTTACTCCTCACCCTCAGCCGGCTCCTGGACTCCTCTCGTTCTGGAATCCACGTCAAGACAAAAGAATGGGTATCCCGTTTAGAAAATGTGGTTTAGTTCCAGAGGGTTACTGTGCCAAAGGGCAGTGTGCTACCTGGGTGGAAGAGAATTGGGAAACTTTTTTTTTTTTTCTCTAAGATTTATGCTTAGTTGAATAGTCTAAAATTATTTTTTGGTTATGCGCTTGTATAGAAATGAAGCTCATTTCCATCCAGTTGATTACTGGGGGCAGCGTTCATTCTCCCGTCACAACCAGTGTGTGAGACTGCTCCAGGTCCCCCTTAGGACCTGTCTTTCCCAAACAAGGCATCAGAGGTGCCGGGGGTCGGATAAGCCCACGCCATCACAGTCTGATCTGATGCCCCTGCCTCGGTGGTGCGCGTGGGCGCACGGGGAGACTGCGCTGTAGTGCGTGCACATGAACTGTAAAAAGAAGTTTCAGTCACTGTTTTAAGTTGGAAAATCTTTCTTGTTAAATTTTAGAACTATAGACCAAACATGCTAAACATCAAAGCTAAGCAGTGAGGCACAGAAGAGATTCATTCCGCACGTTTAATCCTATGCCCTTCATTGTGTGCTGGGGAAAGACTAGAGCAGGCAGTCCTTGTCTTCATATAGTTCATTTCTGGGGGAGATACGTATTAAACGTATGCAGTCCGCATGCCACATTGTCCCACACGCCCCCTTAGCGCGTAATTCCCGGCCACACGCCGGGTTTATCCCCTCCTCAGGATTTTTGAGTTCCCAACGTTTGCTCACTTATGCATCTCATGACCCCTACCCTCCTGCACCCTCGGGGGCAGTCTCCGTGTCACCCCATAACATCCTAGCCATAGAACTCAGCAGCAGCACTACCCGTTTCCACTAGAAATCCATTCATGTTCACTGTAGGATTGTTACATATTTTCTGTGGTTTCGAGGGCTCATGGGTAGAGGTCCCACTGTGGAGTCTTTTCCCCTCATTTCGTTCTCTCTCTCCATGCTCCGGAGTGGCCATGACATCCTCCCCTTACCCCCACAGGATACTGCGTCACCCACACCCAGGTCCATGGCACATGCAATTCTCCTTCCTGCAGGGACATTGTCTTGAGGCAGACACACACAAATAACTTCATCAGTTACAGTTTGGCAGGTGCAATGCAGGAAAAACACAGAGGGCTGTGAGGTTTCCTAATAGCAAGACCTAACATAACAGGGACGTGTCAGGCTTAGACAGCACTGAATCTTAACTTCAGGGGAGGATTACAGAAAAATTCAAAAGGTAGTTAGGAATCAGCCTGGAGAAGGGGGGCTGATGGGGGGAAGGGCATAATGCAGGTAATGGGAGCAGCAGGTACAAAGATCGTGAGGTCGGAGGGAATTTGGAACATTGGAGAAACAGAGGGAAGGTCAGAGTAACCGAGGCAGTGCGAGTGAGGGAGGAGGGTGGCAGGTAAAGCTAGGAGGTGGGCCGGGACTACATGGACGAGAGGCCTTGTTGGCCATGGGGAGGCATCTGAGCGTTACTTGGAGAGGAACGGGAAGCATTGAAAGGCTTGAAGCAGGAGAGTGATATCATCAGTTGTCATATACATAACCCCTGGGAGGTAGAATAATAGAGCACTAGACAGTGTCTGTTGGTTTTTAGCAACATGGAGGTTGCTGAATCTTGATAGGAAAAGATGATAGTGTGAAGGGATGCATGTTAGCTGCCGGCCCAAAGGAGACATACCTTTGATGGACATTTAATTTGTGAGTGGTTACCTTAAGCTATCATTTTTACCTCTCTCAGATTATCTGATAGAGAACCTTTGTAGCATCTGGTAGGACTGTGGGGAATAAGAACCTTAAAACATGAAATTGTGTATTGTGTTACTTTTAAGGCAAAATAAAAATCCCCTGACTAGGAGCTGTGTCTGGAATAACTCGACTCAAATTCACTATTTTTTTAAAGTATCAAAACTGTGAATCCAATGTCTTAGCTATTAGCATATTCAACAGGAGAATGTGTTTATTTTATTTGTGGGTTGTAAAAGCTAAAATTCCAGGAGCCTTAAATAAAGGCTTCATTTAATTGTGTCTATTTCTTTTCTACAGACCTATGGGGCATTGTTCTGTGAAACCAGTGCCAAAGACGGCTCGAATATAGTGGAAGCTGTTCTCCATCTTGCTCGGTAAAGTGGTGTCTTATATTTGGAAAATGAAAACAGGATTGAATTTTCACGTAGTTGGTGCATATATCAAATTTCTGGGCTATGACACGAATATACATTGGAAAACACTGTCTCGTATTTCAGTAGTGGTTAGAGAAACAATCGAACACGGATTTTATAAAAACCGGTAGTGCTGCTTATTCACTGTGAACGTTGGCGAAGTGCCTTTTCCGCCAAACAAAGCAGGTGCATCTGAGGTGTCGTTGACATTTCTGCAAAATGTCACCGCAGAGCTAATAGTTGACTTGTATGAATCATTTCCAGGAACCAGATTTTAAACACAAGAGACTATTATGAAATTAACTGTCTATTATGACATTTTCTGGGGTAAAGGGGAAAAAAAACACAACTCAACAAAGCAAATTGTATATCACGCCAGTTGGAAGCACTTTATTAAAATAATTACTCAGGTAATTATTAAGCTCAGGCGATGGTGTTAATAATAAATAACATCTTGGGATGTAGATTAGAATGAAAATTACATCCTTGAGGAACTTGGATATAAATGGGTTTTTTAATCCTTGGAGTAAATTTGATTTTTAGGAAATAACAACATTATCTGTTAGATTTATGTCTTCTGCCTAGTTTCCTGCCACAAATGAAAAGATGATTCTTTACTGGCCTAAAGAGATTAAATATCCAAAAGAAAAAAGAAAGGAAAGAAAAAAAAAAAGAAAATGAGCATGAACAGAATTCAGGCGATAGATCTTTAATTGCTGACAAAGCGAAGCCATAATTTTGGGTGTGTGGTTTTTTTCCTGATCATTTGTGAAATTTTACAAGAATCTTAGCTTTAGTATGACTTTTGGCCTCTTCTGCTCATATACGGTGACAAGTAGTGTTTTCAATGCTGCTTTTCTATCAGTGACTTGGTGTTTATAGTGCTTACTAGCTGCTTAGACTGGGGCCTTGGGTGAGATCCTTGCCCTCACTTGAGAAAATCAGGAAATGGACCCCAGGACTTTAAACGGCCTGCTTGACATTAGTCTGTGGCAGGGCTTGGCACACGCCTTGGGCTCAAACTCAGAGTCTTTGGACATTATCTCCTTTGATATCTGTCCAAGAGAGCCACCTGCCCCCACCACATTTTTGTGCAAAGCAAAGACAGTGCTGTGTGACCTAGAACAGGTGGAAGAAAGGTAAACATTTAAGATTCAAGGTTAATGACGTGGTTTTAGTAGGAGAATCATGGGCTCATACCACATTTGTCAAACAAGAGCCCAAGTAAAACCTTCATAAGCTGGGTGATGTAATTGACTCCGTGCATCTGTGGGTGCGAAGGGGCTGCTGGCCATTTTGGCCAAGGAAGGTTCATTCAGCAGAGGCGGGGGGAGATTCCGTGCAACACACTGAGGGTGGATTCACTGCTGAATTGTTAGGTGTTTATACTTTCTTGGGTGTTCGTACTGGTGTTTTGCTACAAGGTACCTGGGGATTCCTGGGTGGAGGTGATGTGCTTGCTGGGCTAGAGGGGTCTGGCAAGGGCCTGCAGGTCTTCAGAGCATCACTGGGCCCGAAGCTGAACCGGAGCAGGCAGGGAGAAGGACACTCTAGCTTTGGCAGTGGGGTGCTGGCCTGCTGCTCCAGCCCCGCAGAAAAGGACGCTGCACGCCAGGCCCCCTGCGAGGCTGTTGCCTCCTACCCTGCTTAATGGAGGACCGTGGTGTCAGGAGGCTCAAAGTGCGATCTTAAATCGCCTCCCCGAACAGCTGTGGAGTCGGTCAAGTCCCTGCCTCCCTCTCGGCATCTCTAATGTGTAAAATGAGGGAGGGGGCTGGAGAAAGCGACCCCCAAGGTCCTCTCTAGCTCTGCCAGTCTGTGGTTCTACATAGAACCGCCGGTACCCCACGGAATACCGGTCGCTATTTAATGCTGAATTGTCTTTGTGGGGTCATATTAAAGTTAAATGACTCCAGATTGCCATGGTCACACCCAGAGTGCCGAATTGATTCTCTTTATTGTATCATAAAAGTGGGAGAGGCTGTGAGCCGCCTGCGCTTTCTCCCCACCTGCTCCTGCCCCGCGCCCTGTTTTCAGTGCAGCTCGCACACAGCCTTGTGCTTCTTTACTCACCACACCTGTGTGCAGAGGCCTTTTGGTCACGAGCTCACTCTTTGGGAACCACTCATCAAGGAGTTATTTTATCGTTGTTATTGCATGATGGCCTGGTGTGAGGTCTCTGGTTTTGTCCCATTAGCGATGTGTTAAATAGGAAAATTATAAATAAAGCAAATATTAAAAAATTTAATTTGCTTTATATCCTGCCTTCAGATTTGCTTGTTAAAGTGCCTAAGTCTTACATGGAAATGGTAGAGTTGCCGCAGGTGAAAAAGTTTTACATCCTGGGGCTCCTGGGTGGCTCAGTTGGTTAAGCATCTGCCTTTGGCTTAGGTCATGATCCCAGGGTCCTGGGATCGAGCCCCGTGTCGGACTCTCTGCTCAGTGGAGGGGTGGGGGGGTCTGCTTCTCCCTCTCCCTACTGCTCACGCGCTCTCTCTCTTGCTATCTCTTTCTCTCTCTCAAATAAATAAATAAAATACTAAAAAAAAAGTTTTACATCCTTTAGAAAGTTATGTATAATGTAAAACATGTTACGTTCTCGATTTAGATCTCGTAAGGCAATTCCCATCACGGGCACCTTTCACGCCGTGTCATGTCATAAAATGTGAACTAGACGAGTTTATGGCTTTACACTGTCGAAACAGAATTCTGTTTCGAAGGGAGGCCATGAATGTTTGGTTAACACCCGAAACTAGAAACTACAAGTACTACTTTTTCTGGAAACCTCTCAATCCCAAGAAAACTGTTTTCTAGAAATGCAATTTCCCCATAATGCTGACAGGACATTTATCACAATCATTGTCCATTGGCAAGTGAATTTGCCGTCACCAGAACCACGAGCTTTACACATTTTGCAGATTCAACTTCCAAAGGCATTTAATTGATTAATGGCCTGAGATTTGAAAACAAAACAAAACAAAAAAAGCTCAGGTTGATGTATGTATCTGTTCAGCTCAGGAGCTGAGCCTGTTGGGATCCCATAAATCTACCCGTGAGACAGAGTCACCTAACATGCAGTTGTCAAGCATGTGGTAGTTTTTGGTGAGAAAGTCCAGTATTCCCAGCCTTAAACCTGTTGTAGGTGTTTGGAATATCTGTCTGATTTCCGTGAAGTGGGAGGGACATGCCTGCACTTATGGTGGATTAAAGAAACGAAAGGCCAGATGAACAACGTGGGTACATACTTTTCCTCCTTAATATTTGCTTTCAGGTTCAATAAAATGTCTGCATTATTGTGAGCACTCAGCCCGTGGAGGCCACATACATGGTTCAGTAGAGATACCGAGGAAATGAGTATTTGCAGGCCATGCAATTTAATGAGAGGAAAAAGAAAAGAGAAAACATTTGACCAGGCAGCCAGATGATTGTAGCTTATAGAGGCCATTAGACCACCCAGAAGGGAGAGATATGGGTTGTCTTGTGAAGGTGCTATGATTATTATACCCATTGTACAGATAAGAAAGTGGAGGAGTAGAATGCTAATCAACCTGCTCAAAGTGACACAGCTGCTCAGTGGCAACATTGGGACTTGTCGCTGCCACTCTGGAGCATCAGCTTGCTGCTTCAGTGTTGGCAATCTCAGGATTGCATTCCACATTCTCTTCTTCTTTACTCTCTCTCTGCCTACTGTCTTCTACCCCCAGGGTTTCTAGAACTGTCTCTAGCTGGTGACTTCCCCAATTTCTGTATTTTTAACCTCCACCTCTTTTTAAAATTTCATAACCACATCCCCACCCATCAACAAGAGGGAATCCCAAAGGCTTGACTGTATCCAGCATGTCCAAACCCTCACAGTCTGGCCTCACCTGCCTTTCTGGTTGCATCTCTTATCTTGCTTCCCAAAGGAATGATATCTGTAGACAGAGCAAACGTTATTTCTAGTTGTGGCCAAGCTCTTTTATGTCTCCTTGCTTTTATGCAGGCTGTTCGTTGCACCTGGAATCTCTTTCCTCATTAAGTGAAGGTCAATTCCTGTTCTTTCAAGAGGTCCCTCCAGTGTCAAAGTGTCCATGAGGCTCCATCTCCACAAAGCCTTCCTTCCCTGCGGGCCAGCACGACTGTGGTGTACCCTTTGTATTCATGCACCATTCATTCACCGTGCAAGGGACCTTGTAATGATTTGTTTAGCCTTTGTCTCTCCCTCAACGCTCACTAAGAGAGGGTCCCAGAGTTTGGCATAAATTGGGCATTTATTGAATGACCAAATGTCTGAGATGATGCAGTTAGAAGTTGTTATTAGTTTTTTGTTGTTGCTGTAACAAATTCCCACAAACATAGTCTCTTAAGCAATGCACATGTATCACGTTCCAGTTCTGGAGGTCAGGAGTCTGAAATGAGTCTTACGGAGTATTCTAGGTTGGATTGTGTATCTTCCTTCTTTTCCTGAGTCTTTGTTTCCTCATCTGTGAAGTGAGGATAATAATGCTCACCTGTCACCTGTCAGGGTTGTGTGTGTGTTTATGTTGTGTGATTGTTTATGTGTATTAAATAAGGAAAATGTGAAAATGTATAGTACAGCATTTATTAGCTCGCCTTCAGCAAGAATTAATTCCTCTTTTTTTTCTTCTGCTGAGATGTCTTCTTTCCAACTCATAGTATAGTGGTTTTCAAAAGTTAGCACATATCAACACCATCTGGAGTCGTGCTGACCAATTTGGTAGCCACAAGCCACAAGAAGTGTGGCGAACCCAAATCAAGATGTGTTGTAGGTATAGATTTTGAAAACAGTATAAAAATCATAAAATACTTCATTATTTTTATTGATAACATGCTAAAATGATATATTTGTTATACTGAGTTAAAATATGTTAATAAAATTAAATTTACCTGTTTCTTTTTACATTTTTAAATGTGGCTACTAAAAAATTTAAGATCACATATGTGGATTACATTATATTTCCATTGAACCACGTTGCTGTACTCGGAATATGCCAGTTCTTAGTAGTTTCAGGTATCTGCCCCTCTGTAACAAACTAAAACGTGGTTGCCTAAAACAACTACCACTTTTTAATTTCTTGAAATTACCAGAATGTGCTGGATCTCAGTTGGAAGGTCCCTCGACTGCTTTTGCTTGGGGTGTCTTGTGCATTTTCAGCCAGATGGCCGTGGGGCTAAGGCTCCGGCTGGGCGTCTGCCACCAGGGTCCTAGTCCTTCTGGCCGCTCGTCCCCAGGGCCACTCTGTGGCCCTCTCCACTGAGGAGCCCTGGCAGCTGAGAGCAGCTTTAACACCTGGCTTGGAGTCCTAGCCCGCCAGTTCCTCTGCATTCTGTGGATCTAAGCAGTCGCAGACAGAGTCAGTACTGTGGAGGGAGAGCCCATGGTGGGGGCTCCCTAGTCTTGATGGGGGGGCCCCGGGCACTGATGGGGAAGGTGGGATTGTTTGGGGGCCTCTTGGGAATGAGCTGTCACAGTCAAGATTGCCATTCAGGGTCTTGTCTAAGGTGGGACTTCAGGGTCTGCTTGTTTCACGGGCATCCCTGGGAATACACTTGGAAGGATACTATCCCTAGGAGGTCTTCACAAGATCTTAGAGAACTTTTGCCATTGTAGCCTCTAGCTGTTAATTCTAAAAGAAATTTAGGAAGAGGCAAAAGGAAGATTTTTTCCCCCTGGATTTTAACCATTCATCATTGTCTTCATGATCTTGTATAATTAAAGAGTGGTTTTAAAGTCATCATTGCTTTTGTTAAGGTCAGCAAGCGCTAGTCGGGGATGGAAGCCGGGTCCCAGAGTGCTAAGGAGTGCGCTGTGCGTGTGGCAGCCTGGAAAGCATGTGAAACTGCAGGAGAGAGCAACAGTAGGTCGTGTGTGTGCGTGTGTGCACGCACCTGTGTACACGTGTCTCGTGTGCGCCTGCCTTGTGCGTGGTGAGCGTGGCCTGGTGCTCAGAGTGCAGGCGTGGGTCCAGGCCCAGCTCTGCGGCTCTCCGGTAACCAAAGGGAAACTGCTTAACCCTTTTTTTTTTTTTTTTTTTGCCTTTGCTTCCTGACATATAAAATGGGGCCCAACAAATTCACATGGTCCTTGTGAGGATTAAGACAGTCAATACCTACAAAGCATTTAGAACAATGTCTGGATGACATACAGCAAGTGCTCAGCAGTGTTGTTTTAATTTTACAGAACCATTTGTGGTTTAGTTTTGTACCTCAGTAATTCATTTTCTCTCTGTCTCTCTCTCCCTCCCTCCCCTCCCCCGCCCCCCAGGGAAGTGAAAAAAAGGACTGATGAAGATGACAGCAAATCCGTTACCAGTCTGACCGGGACCAGTTCCAAAAAGTCAACCCAGATGAAGAACTGTTGCAATAGTTAAATCCCGAACATCCCTGGCCTGTCAGGTCTTCAGTCCCAGAGTACTGAGTGTCTGTGACTTGTTTGTTTCTCGCAGAGGGGTGCATCCTCCAGACACAGCCAGGTGGAAAGTTGCAGTGTGGGAATCTGAACTGTGCTCTTAGATCCTTCTGGAGCCCCGGCTCTTTGCTCTTTTTCAGTGAATGATTGAGGCCCCCTGGTTAAAAGTACTTGTCTTGTCCTTGCAGAGTCTCAAAAGATAACGTGTAAAAAAATGTTAAAAAATCATATGCTCAGGGGCACCTGGGTGGCTCGGTCGTTGGGCGTCTGCCTTCGGCTCAGGTCACGATCCCAGGGTCCTGGGATCGAGCCCTGCATCGGGCTCCCCGCTCAGCGGGAGGCCTGCTTCTCCCTCTCCCACTCCCCCTGCTTGTGTTCCCTCTCTTACTGTCTCTCTGTCAAGTGAATAAATAAAAATCTAAAAAAAAAAAAAATACATGCTCAGATCGAAGCTGTAGAAGAAACTCCCAGACAAAGATCCACATGGTAGCTGACTTTGTAGATAACCTAGAACATTTTTTTTCAAATATTTGATACTAGAATACTAGTAAAAGGGGATTATCATCCTAGCTTTGCTGTTAACTAGCCTGTAGTCTCAGACCTGTTAGCAGCCCACGATAGATCTGTTTCCTCATCTGCAAAACAAGCAGCTTGGCCTTGCAGGCCTTGGCCCCTCAGATTTGGTGCACTGTACGGAGTGGGAAGGAGACCATGATGGCTCACAGTTAATAAGGACTCTGGTTAGTCATACTTTTTAAATATTGGGGTATTGATTTTTCTCATTTCTGAAACAACAGAATTTAATTGAGAAAAAAAAATGGTAATGTTGTAGGCTCCAGTGGAGACAGAAAAATCTATTTTTTTATATACAAAGGAAGAAATATTTGTGTGACAAAAAGAAAAAAAAACAAGGTACTGACATCTCAACAAAGTCCATGGTTTAAATTCCATGTTAAAAATTCTAATGAAAACATAGGAGGCTACATACTAGTAAAAGTACAATGCCCAGGAAAGTTGTCACTCTTCACTTAAAAATATATACCAGCAAGTCATGGCCATGGGCTGGGGAAAGGCAGGAGCCGGAGTGACGGCTAATGGTGATGTGGTTTCTTTGGGGGGATGAGAATGTTCTGGAATTATACTGTGATAATGGTTGCATAACTTTGTAAATATATGAAATAACACTGAATTGTTAAAAGGGTGAAGTTTATGGTATGTGAATTATATCATTAAAAAAAACCCAACACTACCACTTTAACATTTTGCCCAGTGAAAATGTGCATGTTTGCTTCAGACCTTCCCATCACTTACAAGCATAATCTCCAATATGGTGCAAATCCCTGAACTCCATAGTGGCCAGCATTCACTTCCTGAAATAATGAACAGTGAAAGAAATGTTATGTATGGTTTTGGAAACTCCTCTCTTCACAAGAGGCATCGTCCTTAGGAATGGGAAGTCAGAATCCTTTGTTTAATATGACTAGTGACTCCTCCCCACCAGCAGCGTGGTGGGTCTTGCTCTCCTTCTAGAACCTGCAGTGCATCCAGTCTTCTCCATTGAAATGTCTCTAACAGCTGAAGGAGTCAACACCTGACCCTAGAGAAGCCTGGTTTTTGGTTTTTGGCTTTTGGTTGTCTGTGGCCTTGAACCAGTTAAGTTATCCCCAACCAGAGATTTGAACTTACCTTGGTTCACATAGGTCCAGGTTCCAAGTAGTCTGCTGAAAAAACCTTAAATAATAACTTATTTATTGTATTATATAAGCTAATAACATTCCTTTTTGTTGAATTAAAACAACTCCATGGAGCTGTTTTTCTCCTGTTTATGATTTTTATGATCAAATCTTTAGTTCCCTAGCTTCATTTTTTTTTTTTTAAAGTGAAAACTGACTGGATATGTTACACACCGAGATTATAAAGAGCCACAACATGCTTGAGTTTGTAAAAGCATGCCTTTTCTCGGTTGACATCTAGTTTTTTTACTGGAAAGTTTGTTCTATCCCTGGCGACTCTACCATGCTGTTTAACAGCTTTGGTCACAGAAAAAGAAGTTTGCATTTTTGACCAGAAAGAGCCCCTCGCTGGTGGAATATTGTCAAAGTGAATGGGGGAGGATGTGGTTATTTCTGTGCCATCGTGAGATGCACATTTGGCCACGGCTGGTTGCCTCTATGGCATCTTTGGAACCCGGGTTAGAAAGGATCTATGTGTTGCCATATGGGACACTTGTTCAGGTGTTTGGTGTACTTGCACAAAACTGTGTTTGTATAAGTGTTACTGTGTGGCCTTTATTTATTTCCCCCCAAAGTGTCTCTCTATATTTGTCTGACAGTTTGTACATAGAGTATATCTTTGATACAGAAGTATTACCTTGGCTGTTGCCTCCAGCTTGTATGGCTAGTTTACACCCACACTGATTTGGACAGAGTTTGCATGGGTGCCTTTGATAGACAAGGCAATCATCTTTATTCGAACCTGGAAAAGTATTTTGGCAACAAAATCCAGATCAGAGACTTAGAGCTCTGGTGAGCAGTCTTCTTTGAAGAGAAGTTACTTAAAAGCTCTTTCAGCTGCACTGGTGGGAAATCATCATTATCACCAACATTTCATTTCAGGAAGATGTTCTCAAAGTGTATTTTTGATAAGAAAAAAAAATTAATGTTTTTAACCTAGACTTAATGTGACACATTCACATAGTCCTGTGCAACTAACTCATCTTGACTCATTTTTTCCTTTGAGGGCTTTTAAAATCACAATTATACAGTGCTCCTTTTTTTTTTTTTAATGTATCCTGACACATTGGATAATATTTTCATTTCATCATGGAAAAGAATGTTGGATAAGGAGACATTTTTCACTGTTAACTTTTAGCCTCATGCATTTTCATAATTTATTTTTTCTACTTGCTGCTTTATATGACATATGTGACATTTGATTATTTAATACCAAATGTGATTTGCATAAACCCAAGTCACACAACCCTCTTGCTGAAGATAAAATTGAGGTTAAAAGATAAAGATTTATTTTCATATTTGTACAGTGATCGGCTTCAGAGTGAAGGCTTTTATTGTATATATGTGTAAGAAATTTCATATGTATAAAGTAGGCCTCTGAGTATTGAATAATTGTTTCATGATTTTGATTTATATGGTTTACATTTTCATAGTGTCAGCCATATTTCGTTTATACTGTTTATTTCTCTTCAAACCATTAATAATTATACCATAAAGTGTAATTTTATAGCAATGCAAATGTCTAAGGAACTACAAATATTTTCTGCATTGTAAATTCAATAAAGCACGCTTCCTTTGGCCTTTGGGGTGTTTCCTTCAGCTTTACTGCAGGCATCCCTGAAGTAACTTTAATTCTAGGATGTGCCTGGATGAAGCCATGCCTCTAAAACACTTGTCTTCTCTGGCCTGGGCAGCTGGCTGGCTGGAGAAAAGAATGAATATGTGGTGTTTGGTGCTGTGGCCCAGCCATGTCCTCTTGGCCAGCAGGGCATCAGGTCGACGAGCTTGGGGTGTGACAGCTAGAAACAGTGAGGCTTTTGTAGAAAAATTTCAGGACGTGCCTTGGCCATCCTCATGACCTCAGAGGTTAGTCCCTTTCTCTGGGACACCCATTCTACTCCTTCCATCCCCCACACTGCCCAGCCAACTCCTGCTCCTCCTCCTATTTTAGCTGAAACTTCACTTCCTTCAGGAAGTCTTCCCTCTCAGCCTCTAAACTAGGATGAGGCTGCATGCTCTCACTTGCATAGGACCCTTTTTAACTGAGCAGCAGCATTATTGCCCTTGTACTTGTTGAACTAGACACATGCCCCGAGCCCTGAGCCCTTTGTCCGCTGCTGCCTCCCTTCTGCTGTATGCAGTGCTAAAATGGCTAAGCAAATAATTAACTTTAAATAAGACAGGCTTTGCAAAGAGTTTCTGCAGACACGCACAGATGCACATACGTAGTAGTCATGGATGGGGTAATAAGAGGCAGCATATTTTAATGGCCACAGGTCTGGTCTCTGCAGCCAGCCTGCCTGGGTATGAACCCAGCCTCATACTCCTACTAATGGGTTAACAGTGAACAAGTGCCTTACCCTCTGTGTACCCCTGGGGCTTCTTTGATAAAATAGGGATAAAAGTACCAATCTCATGGGTTGCTTATGAGAACTAAATGAGTTAATGGATATAAAAGGTTTGGAATAGTACCTGGCACTTTGATCACCCTCAATTCAAAAAAAAGATGTTTTGGGGGCACCAGAGTGGCTCAGTGGGTTAAGCATCTGCTTTCAGCTCAGGTCATGATCCCAGGGTCCTGGAATGAGCCCCGCGTCTGGCTCCCTGCTCAGCAGGGAGTCTGCTGCTCCTTCTGCCCCTCCTCCCACTCATCCTCTTATTATCTATCTCAAATAAGTAAATAAAATCTTTCCTTATTTTTTATTTAAAGATGTTTTAAAGCACCATTGATTGCATTGGTTTTGTTCGGGACCCTAGGAACTGCCATCAATGAGTAGCAGAAATTTACCAGATTACTTGGGGCATGGGGCATTATAGAGGATTCACTTTGACATAAGTTCATTGACAACTTCCCATATATATTCTTGGTATTTCGATGGACATGAAGTTGGGTATCACATCAGATAGGATATTGTGTAGATGGATTGAAAGAGGAGGAAATCATTGAGGGAAAAATGAAGGTCTGAAAGTTAAAATGGAAAATTGTGGAGTCCTTACAGGTGTTGGACCTCCATTTCTTAAGGTCTAATTGGATCAAGTATTGAAGGGATGGAGGAAACACCAGAGATCTGATTGAGAGTGTCAATCTAAATGACAGTAGCCATGGTGGTGGGTGATGGGGCTCTTGAACTAAATAGAAAGTAACCTTTATGTTTATACCATGACAGGTAGCCTGTTGAGAAGGATCTCTGGTGGATATATCCAACCATCCACAAGATGGTGATTCATTCCCAGGAAAGCATATTATTTTGCAAGCTTTGAAGTAAAAATAACATCTTTTTTTTCCAGATCTAAATGTTAAGATATGTTTTCATAGCCGAAAATGGAAAGCAGGCAAAAATGCCTCAACTCAAAATTGCAGGGTAAGGTGAATTTTCAAATGCAAAATTCTATAAATAGTTACCCAATTTCCTTTATTTTTTTCTACATCTGTGTATTGAGTTTATTTATGAATTTATATTTCTTAAATTTCAGTCGAATAGGGATTTAGTTGTAAGGTCCTTTAACTTGTGACCTCTCAGGCTGGCAGTTCATGAGCCACATTTCATAGCATTTGACATCGACTTTTGTAGAGTTTCTCACTATACCTTTGGCTTTTGGCTTTCTGAAAAATTTTCCATGCAAGTTTTCTGGCACATCTTCCCATTGCTGTGCAGCAGGGCAGAACTCAAGAGTTGGATAAAGATCCCTTCAGGGGGCATCTTAGGAGTAGTTCCAGTGTCATTTTGGGGGTTCTTTAATTCACCACAACTATTTTCTTTTCTTGATTCCAGAAACAGATGTTTTCCCTGTTAGATGAAATTCCCAAACTTTCCATGATCTCTAAGGCCCTCTGTGATCTGGCTCCTACCTGTTCATTCACTATGATTCTAGACGCTGGGGATGGAGAATGAATAAGGTAGACCCTCAAGCAGATTACATTCTAGTGAGGGTTGACAACAAATTTGTAAACAAAGATCCACATTCTGCTTCCTCCTCCCCTGTCCCCACCCCAAAGTCTACATTTGGGCTTGGGAAACTGTTCTCAGACATGCCATACCCTCTCACCCCCACCCTTTACTCAGGCTCTGCTTTCTGCCTGGAGCACCACCGTCTATCTGCTCTTGTCCACCGTGGGTGTCTCGGTTCCTCCCAGCAGTTTCCTCAGACCCTGAAGTCTGAGCTGTAGCTCTCCTCCATGATGTCTCCCTGTAGTGCCCATCATAGCACTTTATCAGTGGTTGCAATGATCAGCTGACTTGTGTACCTGCCATGCTGGATGATTTCTGCCTCCGTCAGCCCCCCTTTTTTTTAAATTAACATATTATTTGTTTCAGGGGTACAGGTCTGTGATTCATCAGTCTTACACAATTCACAGCGCTCACCATAGCACAGACCCTCCCCAATGTCCATCACCAGTCGCCCTTTCCCCCCCACCCCCCACCACTCCAGCAACCCTCAGTTTGTTTCCTGAGATTAAGAGTCTCTTATGGTTTGTCTCCCTCTCTGGTTTCTTGTTTCATTTTTCCCTCCCTTCCCCTATGATCCTCTGTCTTGTTTCTCAAATTCCTCATTATCAGTGAGATCATATGATACATGTCTTTCTCCAATTGACTTATTTCGCTTAGCATAATACCCTCCAGTTCCAACACGTCGTTGCAAATGGAAGATTTCATTTTTTTTTATGGCCTCCTGCAGCCCTTTAAACTTGACTGAGTGGAAGTAAACTTTCTCCACCCTGGAGTACACTTCATCACACTCATGACTCTTCTGAGTCCTCTGGATCAGGGTCTCAGCTTTCCTGTGCCACAGACTCCTTTGAAGCCCAGGAACCCCTCAGAATAATGTTTCTAATAAAGGAAACCAATGCTATTGAAAGACTATTCCCAAGATATTTTAAAAATTTTGTGATAACATGATATTTGTATTGCTTTATTGGCACAAGATCTGGTGATAGATCTAATAGGCACCATACTTATGATGTAGTGATGAAAGTAAACTGTATTTTGAGATGTCTGCACCAATCTAAATTATGAATATCCATGGTTTTGTTGATGGCACAGTCACAGGTGCCAATGATATTACTGCATTTTGTTGCCAGCATTTTATATGAAATGAAAAGCTAAATTTCAGTTAGAGTTTAGTTAGTGAAAATAAACATGTAATTTTTGTCCCAAGTTAGAAATATGGATTTCTACCTATAGTGGCAATGGGCCCATGGCCCCAAGTAAGAACCTCTGGCCTTGGATAAGAAGATATATTCAGATGAGAATTCCCATAAAGCAATCAAAACTCCAAGTTTGACTTAGTGGTGTTGGTCTTCTCTCTGCTCCAGCTCAGGCCTGCTTCATCCTGGAAGCCTGGCATGGGAAGAGGGCTTTGGTTGCCCTGGTCTGTCCTGCATCCCTGATGACTACTTACTACTGATACACTCTGAAGGCTCCAGGCAAGGGAAGCATGGTGCTTTCACCAGGGATACTGTCTTACGTGTTAGCAAGATAAATCTCACAGAAGAAAAGGGATGCATGTGGCCAGCCATTCTTGACCATCAAGTGTGCTGAAGTTTAAGGATAAAATATGACCCTTGCAGGAATGTGTTGGAGTGCAGCTCCTCCCTCAAAACTGCAGTTCTGAAACTAGCCTGATTTAATGATTCTTCTTATAGCCATGAATACTGGCTGAGGAAGTAAGGAAGGTATAAAGCCCTTAAACCCTCAAAATAAAAGCAAAAATAAAATAAATTGACAGCAAAACTTCCACAAGTTGGCAAAGGGTGCATAAGATTGAGGATAAGATCGGGTTAAAAGTCAGAAATATTGAATGTTTTCTGGGGTGAGAAAGCATATAAATTTTCTCCTCTTTAAAATACCATTAAAACCAGAGTCATATGGATGTTCTTTTAGATAGTTAGACCCGCAAGGACAGAAGACAATTACGACAAAATCGTGAAGCTGAAAAGTAGAAGGAAAACTGGGAACTGAATTAACAACCTAAGGAAGCTGAATTCTAAACCAGCAGTGGGAGAAAGCTGAGAATAATCTAGATTTACATTGTGAATTTCCCAAAAGGCTGAGGAACTAGGGAAGCAGGTACCTCTGTAACTCGTGGGAGGTGGGAAGGTGGTGTGAAAGCAGTTTGAGAAGCAGTTCTATCCTTAAGTATTGTTCTCTCATGCTATGCCACTACTATCCAGACCAAAATCTGGAGATGTATTTTCTGGAGTAAAACAGAGCTGCTAGATTGGGGGATGGATGCCAGACACAGTTGAGTATTGGTACTATTCAAAAAATGAGGGAATTAAGTGACACTACATATTCTGGGTGCTTGGTGCCAAAAGCCAATATTCCCCACTCAGCTTTCAGGACACTGATATCTTTATCTTCCCAAGACTGAAAGACTTTTCCCTGGAGTATGACCAGCCAAGAGGGAAGACTTTAAGATACTGACATCAGACATCCTTCCAGCAAATACAACCCTCCCACATCACCCTACAGGAAAAGTTCAAAGTTGGCAAGTCACTCCCCACACTTTCCATCAGGATTTTAGCTCCCCTGAACAACCCAAGGATCACCAGATATTTGTGGCAAGTCTCTATCTTGGAAAATGGAGACCAAATAAGACAGGAAAATATCAACTTGGGGAAATGGAGCCCATGCAGAAAAAGAAAAAAAAAACTCTCATGAATATATTTAGATAGACAGACAAAGCTATTTGCAGCCATGAAATGAGAACAAGTTACTATCAATAAGGAACATTTAAAGAACAAAAGTAAGCTCTTCGAAACTAAAAACATGGGAGCAGAAGTTTAAAAAAAAGTCAATTATAGAGTTTAGAAGATAAATTTGAGGATAAATTTGAGGAGTCATTCAGAAAGAAACACACAAAGAAAGAGAAACCAGGAGAGGAAGGAAACCCAACATCCAAAAATAGCTATTCCACAAGGAGACATCAGAGAAAACAGGATGACATGGTCAAATAATTCAAGACAAATTTCCAGAACTAAAAGGCATGAGTTGCTAGATTGAAAGAGCATATTGTCATTAGGGCCCTTTGCCCAGTGAAAAAACTCTCCCCAAGTTTGCAGAGAGGAAAAAAAAAAAAAAGGAAACAGAAATAAGAATGGTTATGTATTTTTCAACAGAAATACCAGAAGCAAAATGACATTGTAGCAATGCCTTTAAATTTCCAAAGGAAAATTATTTCCAAATTGTAATTCTATACCTAGCTAAACTAGGTCAGTAATAATGACATTTTCAATATATTTAAGGTCTCAAAAACTTTATCTCTCATACACTATACACCTTTTCAAAGAAGCTTGAGGAGAACTTGCTCCAACAAAGGAAGAGTATGTGACATGGAATACAGGAGATAAGACCTTCAGCACAGGATGGTATAAAGTCCAATCCCCAGGGAGACAGACAGTGAAGGAAGATCCCAGGCTGAGAGACGTCACCAGATGTAGAGGATACTGGTCCATATTGGAGCAGTGTGACTTAAGAGAGTTGTCACCATGAAGTGCCATTACATCATTTTTTTATTTGAGGACAGAATGGTAGGGTAAACCTGGCCTTGATCCTCATCTGTGTACTCCTGTCCTTGCCTTGTGCTGGTGAAGTTCCTGCTTGCTCCTTCATGCCCTGCTGCTTGGATTAGCTGCTCATTCCATCCCATAGGAGTGTTCTGTTTTTACCTCTCTTGGGAAATGGTGGGTGGCCATAGGGAGCTAGGAAAAAAAAAAAAGGGAGGGAGAGAGAGCATATGAGCTGCTATCTGTATTTGCTGCAGACATCCGGTACCCAGCTCACAGTATATCCTCCCAGATTGCCAATCTTTGATAAACCCTGTTTCCAGTATAACTACAGACAAAAGGGTCTTCACAACAGCACTGATTAGGGGGAGTACTCTCTGAAAGTCTGGGCAGAAAGGAAAAAAAAAGGTATATTCCCTCTTCCTGAAGAACATATCATTTAGTTAACAAGATCACAAAAGAGGCCATCCCCTCAGTACTGGAGAAAATGGAGCCATTGGAGATTCCAGCCATGTAGCAAGGGAGAATATGCATTCCCACAGGTTTCTCCATCAGCTACTGGGTTGTGTACTCTGTCCTCTTACCATTTTGGAGGCTATTCAAATGGCTGTAAATAGATATGCCCCTTTGAGGAGTTTAGAACTCCTGAGATTGTAGACTTGATGGAATTTCAGTGGGAGCACTGAGCAAGTACGCAGATAAATTACTAAAAACATATAGCATGTATAACTGACCTCACACAGATGGTCTATCCTAAGGGCTGAAAGATATTTACCAGAGCATACCAATGGAGCATCAACCAGACCTGTGGTCAGCTCAGATTTGAGCAAGTCACAGAGAGGATGTATCTTTCTTATTGTAGATAGGAAAACTCGTATTTCCTACGTGTTTTCTGTGTCCTACAAGCTTTCTACAAATTTTCTCATGTTATCCTTGCAGTAACTCCTGTTTTAGCAGATAAGGAAATGGGTGTAACCAAGCCAAGTGACTTAGCTAAATGGATTCAGGGTCTAAGTGACAGAGCTGGGATTCCAACCCCGGTCTGTTTGAGTCTTTCCACTATAGCACACTATCTCAGACAATGTAAGTCTCGAAGGTCACCCAAATTTATTGAGTCTAAATGGTCTTGGAGAAGAAAATATCTCACTTAAAAAAAAAAAAAGGCACAGCAACAGGAAACTTCTTTCTATTGTCTTGACTCACTGAACCCAGAAAGAGCAGATAACGTTGTACTGTGGCTACTGTTCTGATTCAAATTCAAGAAGCCAACTGAGTGCCTTTTTCCCTGTGGCAGGCCAGGACTCTTATAGTTCTTGTTTTAGAATGAGGATGGATTGTATAGGGTTTTGGGTATTGGAAGTCTTGAGTATTGGAAGCCTTCAAGTTATCCTAAGAACTGGTTCTTGATTTCCCAACTGGATAGTGAGCAGAAGAAACACTATTCTGTCCATGGACCTAATCCAGTGAGTGGACATCCAGGATAGAATTAATGCCAGTGCTGAGAGGGATTTTAGAGATTATCCGTGCTAAGCACCTCTGTAACCAAACCAACGTGATTTCACTCCTTGGTGAGTCAGAAACTGTACCAGGTCGAGTTGTTACACAAAACTATTTGCAGCAAATAAGGAGATCATGGGGAATGACTTCCAAAGTTGTGACTCCCTGAGCAAGGGTGGATGGGGTTCTTTTATTTAGGGTTAGGATGAATATTTAGATAGAGAAGCCTTGTCATTGTATGTAGAGGCGGGCATAAGGTCGCACATGCACCTTGAAGAAACATGCCTATACACACATAGTATGTTATGTAAATGAGGCTTGTGCTCCTTGTTGGGCAGAGATTTTAGTATTACAATGAGGTAAAGGTAGTTGTTGGTCATTCTAGAGGTCACTCCATGGTCCAACTGCGCAGGTGGAAGTCAGGGGTTAAGCTCAAACTGGTGTGGGTGGTCTGGACCAGCTGGAGGTTCTGTCAAGGCAGTCGCCCTCGCTCCAGGGGCAGCTTCACTTTCCATCTGCGTAAGAGATAATCTAGAAAGAGGAGCTTAAGGAAGAATGTGGGACCAAGGTCGATGAGTACTAGCAGGTGGGCAGTAAAAGTCATGTCTTGGGGTCTAGCTGGTGACACTTTGTTTTTAATTGGTGAGGTAATAGTCTGTGTTCAGGGATAGCCTGTGATGATCTGTATGGTTTCAGAGCTGGACACAGGGTCCCTCCCTCCCTCTCTCCCTCCCCCTCCTGCTCACTCTCCCCCTCCCTCCCTCCTTCCCTTCCTCCCTCCCTTCCTTCCTCCCGCCCTTCCCTTCCCTTCCTTTCTCTCTTTTTTTCTTTCCTTTCCTTTCCTCTTTCTTTCTGTTGGGTGCAGAGATGAGGGCGTGAGGGCGTGGGGGCTCTGCTTCAAGGCAGAAAGAGGAGAGAGGAACTAGAGGGATATGGTCTTGTCATTAGCGACTCCCCTGTTAGGTATAGAAGTAAAATTCTTTCCCTCAAAAACAAACAAGTACATAGGACCCTAACCTACCGTACTTTGGGTATTTATTGCAAAGTACTCGCCATCAGGTAATTTTTTTTTTTTTGAGCAATTCTTTTTTTTAACATAAATGTATTAACCATCAGGTAATTTTTAAAAAAGTAAGCCATGTAATGGCAAAGACTTAGGAAATTAACTATTGGTCTTAGGGGGAAAGAACTGTGCATGTAAATCTGTTATATGAAGGAATACAAATCACATAGTGACTCATCAGAATGTAAATTCAGAAAACCTACTCAATGTGGCTTTTTTCCTACTGATATACTTCAAGTTTTTTAAAAAAATAGTTTTTTTCCTTTCTTTTTTCCTTCCCTCCTTCCTTCCTTTTTAATTTCCTTCCTTCTCTTCTTCTTTCTATGAAATATGGACTTACTTATTTTTTTCCATTAAGTCACTGTTGTGGGTTGAATTGTATCTCCCTAAAATATATGTTGAAATCCTAACTTTCAATGTGACCTTACTTGGAAATAGGGTCTTTGCAGATGTACTCAGATTAAGATGAGGTCATACTTGGCGAGGGTGGTCCTTAATCCAATGTGTCTGGTGTCCCTATAAGAAGAGAAGACAGACACACAGGAAGAACTTCATGTGATGATGCAGTCTGAGATTAGAGAGATGTGTCTACAATCCAAGGAACACCAAGGATTTCCAGCAACACCAGAAGCTAAGACGAAGGTATAGGGCAAATTCTCTTCTAGAACCTTTAGAGACAACATGCCCCTACCAACACCTTGATTTTGGACTTCTGGTCTCCAGAACTGTAAGAGAATAAATTTATGTTGTTTTAGGCCACCTAGTTTATGGTAATTTATTACAGTTGCCCTAGGAGAATAATATAGTCACCAAACATTTCCAGAATTCCTGCTATAGTCAGTAGCGTTGAGTAGGGTGTGTAGTGGGGAGGAGAGAAAGAAACAGGTGAATATGATACAATTTTTTAACCTCTAGGAACTCACAGTCCAGCAGTTAAGTTAGGAACCTTTGTGATTTCCCCATCCCACCCACAGGTATATCCACGTCTCAGAACAGGCCATCAAGGACAGGTGGAACCTATGGTGATATCTTTGTGTTATACTTTCAATGCAGGAGATTGATCATAGGCAAAACTGTGAGGAGAGGAAATGCGAATGAGTCTGTAGAATCAGGCAGTAATTTAGATTGGCTTCAGAGAACTGAAAGCCAAAATCTTAAATTATTAAAAGAATGATAGTGATATTGAGGGTTCTGTTTTGGGTTATTTTGGGGTCCTTGGCCAAGATGAATAGAGCTGAATAAATCAAACAGAAGAGGGTAGGAAAGTTCTCTCTGAAATACTTCTAGCCAGGATTCAAGGGGAGTATGTGGTATGGAGATCACTGGCTCTCAAGGACCTGAATACACTCTTTCACCTGGAAGTTTCCCTTTTATAGGTATATTCACACACATGAAAAATGCTTACCATCGTGACGTTATCTGCTGTAGCAAAGTTTGGAATGGGAACTAAATATACATTTAGGGGCACCTGGGTGGGTCAGTCGTTAAGCATCTGCCTTGGGCTCAGGTCATGATCCCAGGGTCCTGGGATTGAGCCCACATCGGGCTCCCTGCTCGGCGGAGAGCCTGCTTCTCCCTCTTCCACTCCCCCTGCTTGTGTTCCCGCTCTCGCTGTCTCTCTCTCTGTCAAATAAAGAAATAAAATCTTTAAAAAAATACATTTAAAAAATGGGTTAAATAAATTATGGTGTGCCTGTACGATGGAATATTATGTAGCCTTCAAGAAGAATGACCCAGCTCTGAAACCATTTCTAAGACACTGTTAAGTGCAAAAGAAAGATATAGACTGATACGTATACTATGATATGGTTTGTGATATAAAGGTTATAGATACATATATGCTTATGTAGGTACAGGCTACCTGTGGAAAGATCCAGAAGAAAATCAGGGGAAGAAAATTGGGGAGCTAGGAGACAAGGGTGAGAATGAGCTTATCCCTCAGTATACCCTTTGGAGCATTTTGAGGTTTGCTTCATGTACATGTATTGCCCATTAAAAAAAAATAATCACAAAGCAAAAAGAAAACCCAGCCAAGCAAAATACCGGCAGTCTTGGTGCTGGCAAAAATGACCCTTTTGCCCATCGATTCCAATCTGCTTGGCTCATCTTCTCTGGCTCGCTGGCATTTTGGATCCTCACCCTGGCTCTCTCTTGACTCTCAATACCCACCACCAGCCTCCTTTGTCCTGACAACCTACTTTAGACAGACTCCTCTGGCTTCTATCTCTGGCACTTCTCTTGGTCACGGTGCCATGAATGCTCTCGGGCTCTCTGGAGCTCAGCTTGTTGGAGCGTGCCAACTCCTGGTCAGGCCAGCCAGGTCACTAGACAGCATGCACCTGGCTGCAGACATTGCCTAGGTATGAGAAGGGAATGGTCTACGTGGTTGTCCATTGTCTGGATGTAGTAATGCAGCTGCCTCTAAGGACATTTGACCTCCGGCTGGCCCAGAATATGTGGTTCCTTCATTCACTTGTGTCTTCATTGGTTGTTTTGTGGGTTCTTTTGTTCATTCTTTTGTTTATTCAATACTCCTGAACCTGATAGATAATATTAGGGGTGTGCCAGGGGAAAGATTTTATAGCCCTCTACTTTCCTTTTCCCCAACCCCATGGATAATTTAGATTTTATTATGTCCTGATAGCATGAGATTTAATAATTAAAGCAACTGAACATGTTGTATGCAGAGTGGCAGCTTCTGGGAATTACAATTAAATGACCTCCCTTTCACCCTCGCCAGAAAGGATCTAAAAGGTACAACAAAGGGACATTTAGTTTAATGACATTTGCAGATGAGCCTTATTTCCCTTGGCTGAAAAAAATTTTTTTTTTTTTTTGGAACCAGTAAAATCCTTATTATTGAAGCTTTTTAGTGTTCCAGTTCTCCCAGAGGACATCTTAGGGAGAACAATGAATGCCAGTAGGCAATTGACCACTTTCCATCTTCAGCCACCAGGGATCTTGGGTGAGGTTAGAAGTGCTGCCAGGAACTCCATCAATATCGAAAATGCCTCTGGCTTGATTAAGCTTCGGAAATACCTTCATTGATCCTATTCAAATATTTATTGAACGTCTCCCTCAGTCAGGGTATACTAATTGACCTCAGAAAAGTCACCTTGGCCCAAGGCCTGGGAGGGGAAGGCACACATGTACACGGGGCAGGAAAGGGAAGTTCCTGGTGGGGTGGCTGAAGAATGGGCTGGCTCAGCTCCAGAGAAGGATCCAGGGGAAAAAGCCATTAAGGTCCCAGAACACTGATGGGGCTTATAGCTCCTGTTAGCAGAGGTGTTCTGACCTGAATGGTCATCCAAGCAGTAAAGGAAAGCTACAGAGTGGCAGCTAGAATGGTCCTCAGGAAGACAATGGCTTTCATTAAGTGGAGGAACCATCTTGAACAACTGCACAGAAAAAAACAGCAGGTTTCTTGAGTTGCCTTCCTTATAGAAAGTGTTCTTGAATGAGACAGTTTAATAGTATAGTACGGACTCTGAAGACAGACTAACTACCTGGGTTTGGATTCAGGCTCTCCCTGTAAGTTTGCTTAATTTCTCGGGACCTCACTGTCTTCATCTGTAAAATGGGGATATTGAGAGTACCCACCACGTAGGCTTGTTTGAGGACTAAATGAGTAAAGCACTAAGATGGTAAAGGAACCATAATAAGTACTCGAAAATGGAAATAGTTATTTTAACTGTGCCCTTCTGGAAATGACTATGTCTTCCAATGAGTGGAATTAACAATTCGCCTAGTTTTGAATTTTGTACTTGTATGGGTAATAAGCTTTTTGTGCTGTGAAATACATTCCCCTCCCCCTTTTGTGGCTTTTCTCTGTTGTCCTTTCCACATCACTTTTTGATCTCAGGCAGATGATGCAAATGACGACAGCCATGTGATCTGTCATCCCCAGAGTTAGAACATAGATGTGCTCCTTAAATTTGAAGAGGAACCCATTGTTATTGGCTTAAAATGTCACAAAGAGGTTGCATCTGAAAAACTCCTGAGCTCTTGAATGATTCCTCTCAGATTTCTGCCCCTCTCATATTGAAAGTATCATTGAGGGACACCTGGGTGGCTCAGTCGGTTAAGCGACTGCCTTCGGCTCAGCTCATGATCCTGGCGTACTGGGATTGAGCCCCAAGTCAGGCTCCCTGCTCATCAGGGAGTCTGCTTCTCCCTCTCTCTGCCCCTCCCCCCGCTCTCTCTCTCTCTCTAATAAATAAATACAGTCTTAAGAAAAGAAAGTATCATTGATGTTGGCTAAATCATTATCTTTCCCAAAACCTGCCTAAATGATCTTTTCCCTGAACCTGTGTGCTTCTTGTATTAATTGGTTGAAAATAACTTCTTCATGAAAGACAGGTCCTTCGCGTTTATTCAAAATGGTTTGCATTGTATACAAGTTGACATTGCCTGAGGAGAAAGTCAAAGACGTTGCCATCAAGAACAAAAGAATTTTGAATTTGTCCTCAAAATTGTGACAATTAAGAATATTCCCGTCAAACTCTCTCCTTTGCAGAACTTTGGCTCTCACCAAGTTGGCGTTGGCCTTGTCCTTTCCATCCCTACAATGCACCTCCTGGCTTCTGAGTCAAGCCTCAATAAGCTCTGAATAAATTTTATTTTTGCAATTGAATTGTAGTTCCGACCATATGGACCTATTCAGACTTTCGTAACAATCCACTTCTAAATGATTTTCTGTCAATTCAGTTCAAGTTGCAAATCAGATGTAACTGTCGTGCTGAAAATAACTGTTGAGAGAAAAGCAGTTCCCAAGAGCCGGTTGCAACTATGACTTAAAGGGGCTCCTTCTTTAAGGCCAATAACTTTTCACTGAAAACACGCAGGGTCATGCTTTTTCTTCATAGTGTATTTTGTTTCAGTGAATTAAGGGAATTATTTCAGTTCCTTGAGCCAGCAGGGTGCAGTGGAGAAAAGTCCCCTTTTAACAGCGACCACAGATCTTTCTGAATAGCAATGCGTCAGTTCTCCAGCGCAACCTCTAGGTGGCAGTGCAGCCCAAGACAACAACGTGCATGGGCCTCTGCTTCCTCCCCTCCCCCTCGTTCTGGGTTGGCAGCACAGGTTGGATTGGCATGCGGGGAAAACAATCATTAAAAATAAATGCAATCAAAAGAAGTAGGTTATTATAGTGGCACATTGTAACTGCTTTAGTTAGAAGTCTGTCGGCCTCCCGTTAGAAATGTCGTTTAGGAAGAGTTTACCACTTGGCTGTGAAAATTTGCTAGAGGTTAAAAGTGACATTCTCTAGGTCTCAAACTTGTAGCCTATTTAATCCTAAGAAGTTTGATTTCAGATGGTCGAGTGGCTTTGAAGTCGCGCACAAAGACACACAGATGGATTTGTTTTTCTTAAGGCAATTCATAACTGTTTTTGTAACCTTGAAATGCACTGTGACCCAATGACATATTGTGGTTTTGTTGGCCAAATGAGGGTGTATGTCCTTAGTAGGATCTTAAGATTAAATTCTGGAAAATACTGACGTGTGAGCAGGGAAAATATTAGAAAGTGCAGCTTACTTGCACATTTGTATAGATTTAGCAACAACCCCCACCTCCCACTTTATCTGAGGCCAATCATTTCTCCTACTCCTACTTCTGACACCATGGTTTCTTCCACTTTAAAATGAGGAGTCGCTCTTGATAAACATCATTCTGCGTGCGTCAGGATGTTCTGGGTTACAGTGTGGTAACGAGCAACTCCCAAGCCTGAGTGATTTACCACCACCCAAATGTATTCCCCACTCGTACAATGTGTCTAACAGGGACCCTGCTCCACACTATCACGGAAGTTCTACCATCTCGTACCTGCACCAGGGGAATATGTGCCCTTGGGCTTTCTTTTCTGTGCTCTGTTCTGGAATGTTCACATCACTTCTGCCCCATTCATCACTTAAAACTAGTTATATGGATGCACTCAACAGCAAGGGAGTGGGGGAAGTATTGGGTAAACATCTCAGCATCCAGCCTATGTCCCTTTCAGCTCTGTATTTCCTGATCTATACTTCTGTTGGGGTGCTATTTATATTTTATATAAATATTTATATTTATATTTTAATGCCCTCAACCATCAATACCAAGTACATGTTAATTCTTCTAAAACTAAATTTAATTGAATACCTTGATGAACTCCCAAACCCCCATTGAGGTAAAGGCTATGTAATTTTTTCTGAGGACCCTTACTCTCCTTTTCTAGGCAAAATTAATTGCTGCTTCTCTGCTTTTGTGGCACTTTGTTCATGCTGATGGTTTTGCATTTGCCACAGTCCAATTTGTTGCTATTCTATCTACTCTGATGAGTATAGTCTCCTTGATGGCAGGCACTCATTTTTGTTTTTTAAAGATTTCTTTATTTATTTGTGAGAGAGAGAGAGCACGGGTGGGAGGGGCACAAGGAGAGGGAGAGAGAATCTCAAGCAGACTCCACGCTGAACACGGAGCCTGATGTGGGGCTTGATCTCAAGACCTTGAGATCACGACCTGAGCTGAAACCAAGAGTCAGATGCTTAACCGACTGTGCCACTCAGAGGCCCGGGCAGGCACTCATTTTTATCCATCTTTGTACTGAATGTCTGAAAAGACATAAACACAAATAATAAATGGATAAAAAAGTTAATCTATGAAAAATAATGATAAAAATAATATTTTTGAGCTCTATGTATTTAAAATATTAAGTTTTAAGTGTATGTAATATGCATAGGTACCCCATCTCTTTCAATTTCTATAATAATTCTATACGGTAGATAGATGAGGAAACTGCATTTATTTATTTATTTTTAAATATTTTATTTATTTATTTGATAGGGAGAGGGGAGGAAAGCATGAGCAGGGAGAAGAGCAGGCAGAGGGAGAAGCAGGCTCCCCGCTAAGCGGGGAGCCCAACTCTGGGGTCCATCCCAGGACTCTGGGATCACAATCGAAGCCGAGGGCAGAGGCTTAACTGACTGAACCACCCAGGTGCCCCGAGGAAACCTGCATTTTATAGCAGTCAAATAACTTTCCCAAGTTTATGAGGTAGAAAATGCTAGAGCCAAGATTCAAGTCAAGGCCTTTTTGATCACAGAGTTGTACTTCTGAAGTGTTATGCTATACTGACTTCTATCCTGATTTGTATGTTTTAATATCAAAAAATAACTTAAAACATAATTATGATTGATTGAAAAGTTCACCCTGCAAAGTGGTGTGAACTTGAAGTAAATCCTCCCACACCTGTCTGGAGATCTGGCTTCTGGTTCCCACGCCGGTTCTACACTTACTCATTGTATGACTTTGGGCAAGGCTCTTCATTTGCCTTGTCCCAGTTTCCATATCTGTAAATTGAGAGTTAAGTTTAGACCATTAATTTTCAACCTTACATACTGGTGGTCTTGTTAAAATGCAGATCCGGATACGGTAGGTCCAGGGGGCCTGAGATTCTGCAATTCTAACAAGCTTCTTGGTGATTTGTTGCTGGTCTGGGGAGCACATTTTGAATAGCCAGGAGCTAGATGATTGCTAAGGCTTTGTACTATCTGATTCTGCAAGTTGTTAGACGGCCTTGATAGAATTCTTCTTAATTTATATAATTGGCACAAAAATATGAAGCGATTGATCTGGTGATCTTCATGTACAGGTCCTTGATCATTCAGCCCAGTATTCATTCTCTTTCAGCAAGAAATTTAGTTTCCCTGGAGATTTTCTCCAATCCTCAATCTCTGTGCTTCAATACCCCTGAATTTGGGAGGCATCCGTGTTTAAAATTTTCTGGCCACAACCGTTGGATCAGGGAATGTCTTGAGGCAGATTGAAAACCAGTAAAATATAATCAAATGTGTTCCTGAGAACACAGGGACAGAGTCAGAGACATTTTACTGCTGGCCTTGAACTTGAAGGACTGGAGCTTCCAAGGCCATCTCACCTTATCACCATGAGCATTGTAAGGTACCCACACAGAGAAAATAGTTGTAAGACAGAGGGAGAGATACCAAAGCCTGGGGAAGTCTTTGGAGCTTTACTTGTCAAAGTACCTCGGCAGGCTCACCCATACGTGGTTGGGTACATTTATTAACTTGTGTGTGTGTGTCCTTGCGCCATGTGTGACTGGCCAATGAAAGACTTGACAACTCTGCAGTTTCAATCTTCTCCCAGATAGGGACCTGGGCTCAGCATTGGAGAATGAGCCTGAGGGATTAATTCACGAGAATTCAAGGCTGAAACCGCCACTTAAAACCAAGCGTAAAATATGACAGAGGCGTGGATGAGGCAGAGAAGTAGGAAATGGAACAGACAGGACCACACTAGAGATTCAAGGCCACAGGCCAAGGGATAAGGACGGAGCCCACAGAGAGCCTTGGAGCCGCTGGAGTCTGGCTGTGGTCTCTTCCACGGGAAAACTCTCTGGCCTCTGCACTGGGTGAGGAAGGAGTCATGTGATGTGCCAAGCCAGGAGGACATAGAAGGAGGTTGTGTTGCTCTTTCAGGCCTTAATAAGGCAAAGACACAGACTACAGACTGAAATTTGTTTGGTCAGGAAACTGCGGCTGCTGGCCAATGCTTCTCTCTCTCTCTCTCTCCCCCTCCCTCCGTGTGCATGTGTGTGTGTGCGTGTGTGTATGTGTGTGTGTGTGTGTGTGTGATTATTTATTTTCTGTCAGAAGCAGTAATCTCAAATAGTCTCTTGAGACTGGGCAGCTATTATGGATGTCACAGATGAACTCGTAGGATGGCCGACTTCACTTTGACCTGAGGCAAAGCTCTTTAAATTTTATTAGGGAAGCAGGCCAACCACCCTATTAGACCTTTGGGTGATTAAAAGAAAATCATCCTATAAAACGTTCCGTTATATACATCTGTTAACTGACCATGGCTTCTTGATGAATTTAAAATATCTGAGAGGCAGATAGCATAACAGTAACAATTTATCTGAATCAGACTAAACACACTCAGTTTCATGGAATATCATGGGATCTGTGTTTTTCCTATTTATGGGCAATCCGCTTCCTTTCCCCCAACCCCCCAAATATGGTTGCTTCAGCATATTTTGAAATCCATGTTCCCGTGATTGTTTTTGTCTTGCTTCAGTAACTCTGGAGCATTTATCCATGTAATAGCATGGTCTTCCACTCCACTGCCTATATAGCCTTCATGGCTCAATGAATTTGCTTGATGGGATGCAGACAAAATGCTGCTTAGTATATTTTATGTATCTAAATGAATATTTATAGCAAACAAAGGAGGTAGACATTTTAAAAAAGATATAATCATTTTGAGGCAAATGGCTATTATATATTTATCATATATAATAACTTACATTCTGCATACCCCTCATTTGCCTTATAGGACAGTATGTCGTGCCATATTTGACTCAAGGGTGGATACTGACATGTTGGTTTATTTATTTAATTTTTTAATTTTAATTTTTTTTAAAGATTTTATTTATTTATTTGCCAGAGAGAGAGCACAAGTAGGCAGATCGGCAGGCAGAGGGAGAGGGGGAAGCAGGCTCCCCGCCAAGCAGGAAGCTCGATGCGGGGCTCCATCCCAGGATCCTGGGATCGTGACCTGAGCCGAAGGCAGACGCTTAACGACTGAGCCACCCAGGCGCCCCTGACATGTTGGTTTATTAATAAACCAAAACACATCCTAAAATATGATTGTAAGCTCCAATTTTGGGTTAATTATTCTGCAATACTCATTTACTTATACAAAGATATGTATATAGGGGTATTCTGAATAGGAGATTTTTGATTAGGGAAAATCAGACCAAAAAAATGATCAAAAGCATGCCCAGGCTCATAGAGGAATCTAATACAGTTGCTAAGAAAGAATGAGATAGATCTATATTTGCCGACCATAAAAACAGACAATTTAGTAATAAATATATAGCAGAAACCCATTCTTATTAAAATATTAATAGTAAAAATGATACATAAAACTGTAGAGGAAACTGCAACAAATTGTTTTCACAAGATACGTAAGATAATAGGTTACTATCTCTTTAAATTCATTTCCATATATATTTCTTGTGGATTTTACAATAAAAAAACATAGTAAATATTTGTCAGAAAGGATCCCAACTTACTGTATATAGAAATAATTTTGGTGTACCATTAGAAATGTGACCACCAAAAAGTAAGCTGTAAGGTAAAATGAAGCAATTTCTAAGGATGTGTATGGAAGAAAGGACTAGATGCTTCACAATGATAGAAATCCTTGAACTTCCGGCATGGCAGGGAACATAGCAACAGCCAATCCAACCACATCATTTTGAAGATGGGGAAAATGAAAGATTGGTAGGGTTAGTGTCTTTTCTGAGCTCAGGCAGTCAGTGCATGATGAGACGGTCATACACGTGAAGTTCCAGTGAGAATCTTCTTTCCACTTTAAGGGTTGATAATTCCCAAGCCTTGAAATATGTCTGCCATTTCATTTGAAAGCTAAGTAATACTTTAGCTCATTAACTTAAGAATCCTAAAACACCTGTGTCTTCATTGCTTATATATAAAATATATATATTCTGGTTTTGAGTGTGGGAAATGAATTAATCATGACTTTTCCTCGCAGTCCTGTGAGGCAGCGAGCCCTTATTTTGGTACCTTCATTTTCCAGGTGAAGAAACACAGCACCAAAAGGGTAAGTGATGTGCCCTGGGTCACACACTGGGTCAGTGGCGAAGTTGTTAACAGTAAAGCCTGGGTTGGAGGGTTTTATCTCAGATTCATCTATCCTTTTGCATTAAAAACGAGTTCTGAAAATCCAGGACACTTATTTGTCCACTTAACAGATTTAGGCATTTTGGAATTCCAAAGATTCAATTTTTGTAATAGGGAAAAAGACAAAATTAAAAAGTTTGATAAATAGAAATATAACAGGGATATTAACAGGATAATCAACCCCTCACCAGTGAGCCTAAATTTTCATATCTGTGAAGAATGTAGTACTTATAAAATGCCTGTGTACAAACCATCTGTTTCCATTCTATGAGAAAGATACAGAAATGCTCTTTTTGTCTGCTTTATTTTTATAAAAATGTGCACAGTGCCCATAGATTTGCCTATCTCAGGCTTGTGTGATGTAGCAATGAATTTGTTTTTATTGGATCATTCTGTGCATAAGAATATTTCAATTATGTTTCAAAATCTAAATTAAATCCTCCATTAATTCAATGGGAAAGAGTCAGATAAGGTGAATCACATTAGCTAGACTCTCCTGAGGTACTCACACCCTCGCTGAACCTATTGGGACTCTCAATTCATCAAGTAAGTGCACTTGTGAAAATTCACAGTTTTTTTTTTTTTCCACTTTAGGTCTTTGGGGGACTTTGTTTATAAATGCAAGTGATTTTAGTCATGTGCTTTTTTATGAAACACACACTCACACTTACAATTATTCTTCGTTGGTGGAATGAACTGAAGCTCCCATCCCCTCTACCATGGCAGAAACTTGGCGATCAGAGAGTTGGGGTGAACTTTGCACCAGTCAGCATCTTAGTTGTCTCCAGGAGTTAATACAAATTTCTATTACATAAAAACTGATCCAGGGCAGCAGCAAGTGTGCTTTCAGAATAATATGGCCATGGGGGAAGTAATTTGGGTATTGGATTAAGTTGGGCTCCTAAAAGCAGTCCTTTGAGTTGCTTCCTAGGTTGAGTGTGGGTAGGGTCTTCAGAGACACCAGTCCAGGAGACTTCCAAAAGGTGATGACTCATAGTGGAGACCAGCTGTGTTTTCCTCTGGGTTCCTCACGAGGATACCCCCCCAGCCGGTGGGAAGAAGTGAAGGGGGTTAATCACCCTTTCCCTCAAGGAGAACCACTCTTCCTTCCAGACTGACTCTGAAGAAGCCACCATTGGGACCAGCTGAAGCCAAAGACAGTCAGGTGTAAAGGTCCTGGAATGGGCTGGTCTGAATTGAGTGGCAAGGTGGGGGCTAGTTTGGTGTGTCCTGAGGGAGGGTAACTGACACCCTGAGGAAGGCTGAGAAAGCATACTGCCAGAGAAGTTGGGAAAGAATTTGGGGAGGGGGTGGAATTAAGACATAGGAAGCACATTCAAGGAATCTGTGTGTGCCAGGGTTGGGAAGAGGGTACCCACCAGAGACTTCTGCCTGGGCCTGTAATGTAGAAGGGTTCTAGATAGAGAAACGAGCATGAACCAAAATGGAAAATGTACAGTTGCAGTATGAGAGGGCTGGTTGTGACTAGAAAGATGGTGGACAGTGTGGGATAGTGACTCCAGAAAGGTAAACTCAGACAGATTGTAAAACTCATTGGATGTCTGTTCTTGAAAAAGCGATTCTGACAAAAATTAGCCAGAACCATTTAGAGTGACTCATTTGTCTTTTGGCCTATTACCTACCACCTTATTCATAATTATATTTAATCAAATAATAAATACAAATAGGGAGGAGGACACATTTTTCTTTGGTGAGCATCACTTAGCTAGTATAATATTGTTTGCATAGCATTGTCTATACATCTTTTTATGCTAATTATCTACACTCATTAGAGGGAGGTAGTTTAGGGGTTATCCATTTTATAGGTGATAAAATGGCGACCCAGAGGGGCTCAGGCATTTCCAAAGCTACAGGGAAAATTAGTGGTGAAGCTAGGACAGGAAGCAAGATTCCTTAGCCCCAGGCTGACATTCTTCTCCTTTGAGCTATGCTGTCTAATAATATTTTACCCAGAATGCTTTCCCTGGAAAATATATCTCTCCTTACCGAATATGGAGAGAAAATACAGTCAGTTGAGTGACAGGGCTGTCTGGTACTGATGGGAAAAGACTTTGGATAATCTCTTGGTCCCCATCATTCTCCCCTTCCCAGCCCCACAGGCCAGCCCTCTCCAGCTTATAGAGCAATACTGAGCCCAGCTTAATAGTGTATCTTGTAAAAGGTCTAGATTAGATTTATTTATTTTTCAGAGGGGAAATAATCACAGAAAAACCATAGTATTTCTTTCATTTAGGTCATAGCTTATCACATCCAGCCCAAGAAACACTAGCTGAAGTTATTTTTGATATCTTATCTGGGCCCTGCAAAAAAAAATTAGACATTGTTTTGAAACATCATTGAACCTGATCTTTTCTTGATAGAGAATTGTCATTAACTTATGCATTTTTCAGGACTAGCAATCAAGCTGTTTCATGTTTGAGTGTACACTCTGTAGAGTGAATTCTTTTTGGGTATCACAAGAGTGCAGAATTTAGGAAAATGTAATGACAGAGATGATTTGCTCTTCTATTTATTTTCTCTCTTTTGGGAGAATGTTATTTTAAAAAGGAAGGCGGTAGTACAAATCTATTTCAGTGCCTTTGGATGGTAACCTTCCCTCGCACAACGTATCAATTTTCAATGATACAAATTCCCTTCCCCCCATCAATGCATAAACCTTTCAAGCTCAGAGATTCTAGCAGACAGCTGACAAAGCTTTAACTTTACTGAATGTGATGCTATAATTAAGGAAATGTGGACTTCGGAGGTAATCATTAGTTCTTCTGTGTGAACATCTAGCCTGGGATTTTGCCGCCTACTACGCTTCCTTCTTAATGACAATGTTGGGAGGCTTCCATGTAATTGAAATTGTCCCCTTTGAAGAATTGATGTGTTAAGTGATCATGTAATCTCATGATGAGCTAGTAATGGAGAGATGAATGAATTTATATACTGGCACAAAGTGGAAATTATAAATAGACAATCATACAGTAAATTTCTGTACCATTCTGCAAGTTTGTGCTGTAGAATTAAAGTAGTTGGAGCCTGCCCACTGCTGCATAAATTTGAGAAGCTGGTTCTAGACTCTTTTAGGTAGATCATAAATTAATTCCAATCACATTCCATGGATTCAGCCTCTGAGGGTGAAGGACTATGTATGTCTTATGTGGGGGTAGGGGTGTGGAGTGTACTGCTCAGTTATTTCGGCAATAGTGTTGCACTTTGGGCATCCCCCAGACTTGCTCACAAGTCTGTTGTTTGGTGCACTTTGACTGGGGGAGGCTAGACTTTAGGTTGCAGGCCTCAGGCTGTGGTTCAGGTTGGGTTTGGGTCTGCTCCAGGAGTTTCTCATCCTCCTTGGGCCAACAGCTATCCCGAGTCTGCTCTTCAAATGTCAAATGGCAGGAATGCAAGACAGCAAGTGGAAACAAGTGATACCACCGGAGTTCTTAACCCTGAACTCTCACACTGTCTCTTACACCCACAATTCATTTGCAAGTTACAGGATGATGCTGTGCTGAATGCAGCAGAACAGGAATTCTGAGTTGCATCGCAAAAGCCATAGATACATAGAATTATACTATGATAATAATTGCAAATAGAGATTAAAGCTACAGCAAGACCAATAATCTCTATTCCTATAAACTCCTCAGGTGGCTCTTATGACCCCCGTTCTTGAGAAGTGTCAGATGTATTTTGTTTATTCTTTTGTAGTCTCCTTCCCCACAGATTCCCAAGTCAGCAATAAATGTCAAAACTATTAATACTGAATTCACTTCAAATGAGGATTACAAAATGTGCTATGAGGTAGGTATTTGCTCTCCAGAGAGTCTTGTTTTGGGGGGGGATCTGTTTATGAATAAATGTAATTAGGGCAGAAGAAATGTTGAGATCTTCCTCATTTTTGAAAATATGTAGGCTTCTGTTACAGAAGAGTCCATAGTATCAATAGGCCCTGCCTGTCTTGGGGAGGAGAGAAAGCTGCTGCCTCCTGTGTCCTCCACCCCCTTCTCCTTCTGGATGTCTGGCCAGTCAGTACTTGGGAAAAAAGGCTACAACTGGCTAGCCCAAAATTAACCCATAATTTTGTATGGGCATGGGTATGAATTTCCTAGAAATTCAATTCTCTAGGAAAGAATTTAAGTATGGGATGCATTTAGTATCAAATTCAAATACGAACATGTACAGTACTTTTGCCTGAAGGAGCACTTAGACGTTCATATTCTTTAGCAAATTTTTTCATAAAGGAAAGGAAAAGAAGAAATGTTAAAAAAAAAAAATCTCTATGTCCTTTCTGCCTTGTTATGATGTGACCCTGCTGAGCCTTCCTGTACTCCTTGCTTCACAGTATTCTGTTCATTTTATTTTTACATTGGCTAAAGATGAGCATGTTTATCAGGCAGACTAGTTGATATAGGAACTGCCCACTACACGCTGAGAACATAGCCACCGAATCTATATCTGAGTTACCATTCTGGTGCTCTCTCTCAAAATTTAAGCTCTTAGAAGTGATCTTTAATCCACTTTATTAATATCAGGCCCCAAATTACATATAATAATGTCACAAATGTTTTTGGATTTTGCAATGAGTTTGATTCAGATACCTGGATCGCAAATGGAGAAATGAAGGAGGCAAGAAGGTTTGACCCCTCAGTTCAGCCCATCACACTAGGTTTGTGTTCTAAGGAAAGAGAGAGCATCCCTGCATTTCTGCCCGGAACATGGCCCAAAGGAGAGCAAAGGGCACACAGGGCTATCATGCCGTCTTCAGGATATGAAGCTTCACGGCTTCCTGGAGGCCTGAGCACTAGAAAAGGCGGCTCTCTAATGGGGCACACAGTGCTGCAGACCCATCTTCAGATATTTCAGCTGCCACCTGACATTCCGCTGGCTGCCAAAGTGGAAGAACAAATGGAACATGTTTTTGGAACCCATGCAAGACATCTCTGAGGATGCCCAGAAAGTACTGGAAAGACTCAAGTCTGTGTGTACATAAGGAGACTACCGTGTTGCAAGAGCTATAAACCAGCAATTTTTTGCTTCCTAACCTATTTAGAACTTTATTTATGTCCATAAATAGGTGTAAACAAAGACAATTCAGGTCACTTATAAATGGACAGGTGCATTTGACCAAATATACATGTTGAACACCAACCGTTGTTTCTTGGCCTCATCCGAACAGTTCTCTGATGAGTGTGTGCTCAAAGGAAGGTCTTGGCCCCATGGAAGCAACTCTACTGTCCGCTAAATGTGTGCCAAACCTGAAGCCTGCCCCTCAGGCTGAAGCTCCAGGCCAGACCAAGACGCTGCCTTACCGGAAAGACTCAATCTGCTGTCTGTGCAGTGTCTTGGGGTGGCAGTTTGCCAAGAACCATCTCTCCAATTGCTACAGTCCTATAGGACCCAGAAGTGCAAGGCCCCCCAGCCACCCGATCCAGGCTTTTAAGAGGTGTTCCTTGGGTAGCAACTGCAAAAACTGGGGTGCCAGGTGTAAACACCAGGGCACCAGCTGTGTGTAAAGCTCCACTCCAGGAGACACTGGCACTCTGGAGCCAGGCAGAGGGAGAGCACCAAGATAGCGCCCACCCTCTGAGGGCTCTGGAAAAGGATGACAATCAGTTCCCAAATGGGTGTTTAATTAGAAGCCTGCCCCTCAGGCTGCAGTCATGATGATTAGCTAGTAGGCCTTAAAGAAGGAGCTCCTGGATCGGCTGTGCAGTGGAGCTGGTAGCTGTTCAAGAACTTTCTACGCGGGAGCATAAGCCCCAGTGGCCACCGGAGCCGGAGGAGGTCGAGGCGTCCCCTGGCAGCACCTGCAAAAATCAAGGTGCCGGACAGACGTATGAACCGCTTTCTGGGCGGCACTGATAGTTACAAGTGCCCGGGGACTGGGAGTGCAAGCTCTCCTGACCTCCAGAGCCACGCGATCAAGAGGCGTCCCCTAGGGCGCAGCCGCAAACATCCGAGGCGCGACGGTGTGCCAGCTCCCCTCCGGGAGGGCCGTGGCGCGCGGGGAGGGGAGAGCGCCAACATGGCGCCCGCCAGTGTGCATCTGTGAGCGGTCCCCCGTCCGAGATGTGTGTGGTCGGTGACATGCCTGCCTCTCCCGCCGCGGCTTCAGTGTAAGCAGGTGAGCCGAAGTCTGGGCGGGAAACACCGCCTCTGAGCTGGGGGCCCGGGCGCGTGGGTGCCGAAGCGCCAGCCGGAGCAGAGAAGTTCCTCAGATCGCTTCAGCCTTCCGAGTCTTGGGATGTGAGCCCCACTGGTTTTCAGAGTTAGATGTCTTGGGGCTCGTCTCTCGGCGGCAGGTCCTAAAAGTTGAGGTAGGCAACGTGGGGTTCGAACCCTTTGCTCCTGAGAAGCTCTCGGTTTGGGGTTTTCTCCTGATTATGGGTCTCTATGGCGGGGGCGGGGGAGGTTTATGACGAGACTGTGTCCCAGACTCTCCTACCCACTTCCGTGTGGTTTTCTTCCCCTTTGTCGGCTGTGTGGTTTGCTCAGCCTGCCTTTAGGTGGTGGTGGTTTTTTTAAAGATTTATTTTTTAGAGAGGGGGAGGGGCAAAGGGAGGGAAGACCGTCTTAAGCCGACTGCACTGAGCGTGGAGCCTGTGGCGGGGCTCGATCTGAGGACCCTGAGAAATCAAGAATCAGTTGCTTAACCAACTGTGCCACCCAGGCGCCCTCTAATTTTCGTTGTCTTAAGAGGAAATTTGTCCATACTTAGCTGCAGCCTGAGTGTGTCCGTGGGAGGAGGTGAGCTCAGGGTCTTCCTCCTTCACCATCTTGAACCAGAACTTAGGTTGAGTTTTACACACTCTTCCAATCACGCAAAAAGGATGAGCCTGCTGCCTACAGGTTTTTAGAGAAAGTCCTAGGAAATGAACTTGTAAAGTAGCATCAATGCTGAAAGAGTTATCCTGGAGGCATAAAACATTTTCAGGGGTTTCCTAAGTGCTTCTTGAGACAATGGCACCTCAGTGATTGAGATTTGAACTCCTGTGATATGCTTTAATACTGACAAGGTTATTCTAAGGGCTTTGTGCTCTCAAACATGAGCAGCATTTCATTACCCCAGATTTCAACAGAACTTCTGAAATGCCAAGAGTTTGCCTACTATTCCCAGTCTCAGTGAAATATAGGCTGGTCCAGCAGGTGGGAGGACCTTACCTTTTGGATGTGGCCCATCGTGAATGTGAAATGCTAAGTCTTTATAGCCAGAGCATTTGAAATGGCCTTTCAGTTCATTAATTAGTAGATGCTTCCTCTACCTTTGACTTCCTGGGACTGAGGTGGAGGAGAATTTGCCTCCTTTGCAGGGGGGCCTGGGAGAGCCATGATCAATCACAGTGGGTTAGAAATGAAAGATTGCAGCAAAGATGATTAAAGCCCCAGCGGCTGCCTTCACAAATGAACTTCAGGAGAAAAAAGCGGTTTAGCGTAAATGTGGCAAGTCATATTGGAGCTTGATGAAATTAAAGGCAATGCCAGGTAATATAAACCATTGTTGAATCTTTCTTTTATTAAAACTGGGCTAAAACAATGAGTAGAAATTTGTCAGGTGCAGTAATTACTTGGGTACTTCACTGATGAAAGCTCTCTTGGGCAAAGCCCTCCTCGCATCTATTTTCCATTTCCTCCTGGTTATACTTTCAGCTGCTAGAGAAGAATAAATATGAGCTGAGGAGAGGGCAGCCTCCCAGCCTATCTATTTATGGATTAAATATTTCTAAGGGTAATCTTTGTGGTGGTTTTCTCACTCTTTCATTTGCCCTGAATTACTACCTTGAGAAAATTTCTAGATTATTTGGTCATAGAAACATACATGTTGGTGACCATAGAAATGGGGGAAAAAAACCCCGATGAGACAGCATTTGTTGCATGTGAAAATACTCTAACCCCTGTATTGCAGCCAGGGCAGGAGATGGAAGGAGGATATTGGGGCATTAATAGCTAGATTAAAAAAAAATTGCTAAGGAGGAAATGACAAGTCTTACTTACAGTGTGGTCTTTAAAGCAGCGTTAAGTATCACCTGGAAGCTTGTTAGAAATGCAGAGTCTCAGGCATTACCCCAGAGGTGGAGTCAGAATCTGCATTTTAATGAGAGCCACTGGTGATTCTTTTGAACATATTAGTGTTTAAGAAGCTCTGGTCTATGGGCAGCCCTTCAGCTGGGTGCTGTCAAAGCTAGGGAGACCTATAAAACCCAGAGGATAGTCACAGGTTCTCAGAAGACATTTGCAAAGGGCATGCCCATTGAAGGAATTACACATTCAGTGCTGGTGAAGGTAGAAACCAATAGCTAGAGCACTAGCAACTTACACGACACTGTTGTAGTTAGGGCAATAAAGCTCTCTCCTCTAATGACTGAAATTTGTGCAGTAGTAGAAAGGAGTTAAAACTCTTTGCAGTAGATCTACCCGATATTAAAAAAAAGGTGCTGAGTGGTCCAAACAAGGGTGGCATGGATGAGTAGCCGATGAGGAGCTTCAGAGAGAGAAGAGCTACACTAAGCATCAGGCAGCAAGACAGGAGTGTGGCTCAGGATAAAGATCTGCTCTTACTCACTTTTTGCTCATAGCTTTAACAAAAGCTATCAGTGAGGTGGAGTGAACAAGAAATCCAGACCATGTGTATCTGTGTTAATTCTTAGTCATTTACTGAATATCCTTCTCTATTCACATGCATACTTAACTCTTTAATAAACTCTGTATAATTTGTTCACAAATAGGTTTTGTTTCTTCCCAAGCATGGGCTCGTTTTCCAGCTCCACTTTTATAGGCTGCATGACTTTGACAACCTGTATCTAAGAGCCTTACTTTGCCTTGGTTTCTTTAGCTGTAAATTGAGGATAACAGTAGTACTTACCTCATAGGCTTGTTTGAGAATTAAGTGAATTAGTACATGTTATTCTCTTAAAAGAGAGCCTGACATGTAGCTAGGGCATAATAATTATTGGTTATTATTATTATTTATGAAGTCCTGAAATAAAATTATTCATTCAGGTATTTTAAGGAAAGGTGTAGGGAAACCAGGAGGATTTATCCAGCATTCGAAGTCACTCTGCTAGTACTCAAAGAAGACAAGTTGCATCAGTCAGACCTATTATTTTTAGGTGCTCCCAACCTTAAATGTGGGTAATAACATAAATAGGATTTTAAGTAGTCATAAATGGACTTAAATGTATTTTCATAGAGCCAAGATTGAACTCTTTGGAAATTAGAAAGATCCATTATTTTGCTTCTGGAAATCTCATCTATTTTCCTGGACGCTTTTTAGTTTCACTTACTTTGAAGGCCAAACCCACATCAGTAGTTTTTGGGTAAATACTGGTAGTATTAAAAATTGAGGAATTGAAGCAGCTCTATTATGTATCTTGCTCCATACAACGGGAACACTAGAATACAATTAAGATACGGTAAAACTAGGAAATATTTAGGATCAGCTGGAACTCATTAAGAATGAGATGTTTATTCTTAAAAACAGCTTTAAAGAAAAAGTGTTTTCCCCCAGTTACTTTGAGGCAGTTTTTCATGTGCATTTTGGAGGTTTTTCTCCTCCTCCTCCCTTTCCTTTCTTAAAGGGCATTTCTGCAAGGAAATGTCATTAAAAACACAATTTGTTGTAGGTGAGGGCAATAATCTCCAAAAGCAATGCATTTGAATAGCTGTCCTTGAGGAGGACATAAAAAATGTGTAAAATAAATAAATTTGACCCTTGTTATAGACTGGATGTCTGAAACTATTCTTTCTGATTGTGATTCTGCTCTGACATCGTTGTCATTTCTTGTCCTTTCTTTTTCTAGGCCTCTGTGTCCTAAGTGTGAAATGTGGACTAAAATATAAAACCATATATTTCAACCAAACTTCAAATCCTAGGCCTTTATGATTAGAACCCCTTACAAAAGAATTACAAGAAGCATTTCTAGCCAATTAAATTTCACCGCACTGGGGTCAGGAGCCAACATAAGACTGCCCTGGGGAGAAATGTTAGCCTTTCTTTGAATCTAACACTTTCCTGGGATAAATAGAATTCCTGAGGATAATTTCTGATTTACCTTCAGTCTGGGGCCATGTTGGTCAGCCTTTTTGTTATATGAATTTCTATTTTCAAAGGAGACTTCCTTGCGTCTGCTCTCTCTGTGCCATCGAAGATGTTGTTGACAATCTATACAAAATCAGGAGAAAGAGGTCTTTGGGTTGCTAATGCATTACATGCCTAGTCTTGGCCCAGGTGGTCTGGGTTTGGCAAGAAGGACATGGCAAAGCTGCAGGGAAGTCCCAAGCCAGCAGGGATTACTGTAATTGAATTCCTGGGCAGCCCCTTGTTGCCTTCCAGCCCAGGCGCACTTCTTTGCCTTTTTTCTATTTTCTTTCTGGCTCCCATAAATAATCTGCAAAGTGGACAATTGGCAGCCAGAAAATCAATTGGCCCTTATATCTCCTCTAATTAATTTCTCATTGTCAAGTACTCACAAGGCATTTGTAGGCAGTAAACTGTTCTACCTGATTTTGATGGATGACAAAACAAAGATGGAGGGTGGAACATCAGGCCCAGTTCTGTAACTGAGAGCCCTCCATCTGGACTTCCTCCTCTGTGTCCGTAGAGGACAGTGTTTTCCTAATAACAAGTTATTACTATCAATAGTAATTATTTAGAGTTATGTTATCTTTTTTGAGCTCTACTTTTATTACATTTTAGTGTTGTTACAAAAACAAACTGTGGGCATTATAAATAAGTAGAAATCGGGTAGACAAAATGAAAAGTAAAATCATAAAGTACATGAACATTCCTAAGGCTTTGAAACGTGCATACGAGGAGCACAGCAGACACAGGTGCTCAGGAGATATTGGCTGTAGGAGTGGAATTTTTCGAAAATAGTTCTGATTTATATTTCCACCTACTTGCAGCTTAGGAGATAATCTATTTGCCTTATACTTGCCAGTGCTGTTCAATTCTTTTCATTTCTTAAATTTAAAAGTAATATATTCTTACTACACTCCTATGAGAATGGTGAAAATAAAAACACTGAAAATACCAAATGCCGGTGGGAATGTAAACCAACAGAAACTCACATTCATTGCTGGTGGGAATTCAAAATTGTACAGCAACTTTGGAAAACAGTTTGGCAGTTTCACATAAAATTAAGTATATGCTTAGTGTAAGACTCAGCAAACACTTAGGTATCTGCCCGACAGAAATCAAAGTTTGTGTTTGCATAAAAATTTGTACACAAATGTTTATAGTAGCTCTTTTCATAATTGCCCCAAACTAGAAACACAGTAAATGTGCTTCAGTGGGCAAATGGATAAACGCACTGCTATATCTATGTGATGGAATACTATTCAGTGATATAAAGGAACATATTATTGATGCATACAACTGCTTGAATAAATCTCACAGGCATTACGCTGAGTGCATGAAGCTGACCTCAAAAGACTAGGTGTTGAATGACATTCTCAAGGAGTCAAAAACCATAGTGATGGAGAGTAGATCAGTGGTTGCCAGGGGTTTGGGGTGGGGAGAGTGTGTAACTGAGAAGTGAGAGTAACGGGGAGTTTTTGGGGCATAACGGGATTGTCCTGTACCCCAGTTGTGCTGGTGGTTCCATGAATCCATACGTGTACTATAATCCATAAAATTATACATCAAAAAAGAGCTAATTTTATAGTACAATAATTTTGAAAACAAGAAGATAATACATTCTTACTGAAAACTACTAGACAATAGGGAAACATAAAAGTAAAATGGAAGGTCTTCCTCCCTCACCTCCCTAACTCATACTTGGGTGTGTATTCCTTCAAAGCTCTCTATGTCATTCTGACAGGCTGAGAGTCCACGGTAAGGACATCAGTGCAGGAGCCACATGGCCTCAATGTGTGTCCCAGCCCTTCCACTTACTCATTGTAGCTCTGTGACCTTGGGCACATTACTTAACCTCTCTGTGTCTATTTCCGTATGTACAAAATGGTGCTTATAGCTGTGTTGTAGGCTCTTATGTAACAAGTACTTGTGTTTGCCGTTTTTACTGTACATACTTATTACATGCACACATAAGAGATTTGTATTATTTAAATAGTTTTTATGCTGTCTTTTGTTCCTTTCATATTACGTTAACATCTTTCCAAGTCAGTATATAAAGATCTTACCTACTTCTATGAATTCCAAAGACTCCATAGTAGTCTCATATGTATAAATTATATATATTACATATTACATGAAATATATCTAATACATTTAATATTAAACTTTATATTCTATATTTTGTTTAAATATATATTTAATAAAGTTCTTATTGATGAAAGCACCCTCTTGAACTTAAACTGGTTTTTTTTATTTTTGAAAAATTTTCTCTACCAATTGCATCCCAATCTTCCAGGATTTAGTCACAAATCACAGCTCATTGCTGGTGCTTTTTCCTCACTTCTCATCCTATTCTTCCTCTTTCCCCTCCTTTTGAAACTATTTTCTATGATTACAGTAGGCTTTTGGGAGGCAGTAGAAATGATCTGTGCTCAGTCCACCATCTTGAACAGAAGCTCTTATTCTCTCCTAAGATCCTTTCTTAAACCTATCCTGTGGGTTAGGAGAAATATTGGGGCAGAAGGGAGCAGTTGTGGAAGAAAGCTGGACTCAAGCTGGGAAGTTAGAGTGTGAATCCTACTTAGCCATAAGTTAGCTTGGTGAAGTTGGGAATTCACTTCATAGTGTCTGGTTCTCCATTTCTTCAGCTGTAAAATGATATGGTTGGACTAGATGAACTCTAAAATTCTACATTACCTCCATTTACAAAATAAGGACACTAGGGCTCACAGAAATGAAATGATTTGCCAATGGTCATGTAGGAAGGAAGATCTAGAATTGAGTCTTGAACATGTTTCTTCAGATTTAAGCTGTCCTGAGCAATGTCACCTCAGAAGCTGAGAGTGAAGGGGGCACATCCTCACTGAGCACAACTTCCCACCATGTCCAGTACGTGTGTGGAAGTGCACATGTGCGCCCCCACTCAGGAGGCTGTCCTGAAGTCCATCTCTTGGGCCTCGCACCTCTCTACCCCTGCCTACAGAGCTGTGTTCTAGAGCGTTACCTGCTCCAGTCTTTCTGGTGGCAGGGGTTGGGGCACAGCTCGTGTTTGGCCCAGCCCCGAGAAGCAGCCCTGTACAGATGGTGGTGCGGCTGGTTGCACAGTGGTCGGGCCTCTCAGTGCTGGAGGGTACGGCTGTGCTCGTTCCGAAGTCGCTCTGACAACATTCCTCTCCTGGCAGCCATGTACTCACTCCTCCAGTCTTGTGCAAGCAAATGGCTTTGCAACAGCTTCCCTTAGTCCCCGTGTAAGCTAGGAAACAAGCATTAGGCCTATGAAGTTGTATCCATTTCACTTATTTGAATCTTTACACAAGTCCTCCAGGTTTCATTTCCTTCTTCCTTTCCATGGCTTTCCCTGTGGGTTGTATGAACACATTTATTAAAAAAAAAACAAAAACAAAAAAACCTCAAACAAACAAACAAAAACTTCAGCTTCTCCAAACACACAAATAAATAAGCAAAGAAAAAATCAAACCACAAAATATATGCCTCCTACAAACCCATTAAAAGTGCATCTTCAGCATGACCATATCAGCTTTTAATTAGGAGAGTTTGCTTGTTTATTACATGGTTTAAGAATCAAATGTTCCTCTGTTGTCACATACCTTTAATTTCTTTGGATCCAGGCCTCTGGGATTCTGATTTGTAACTTCATTCTTTCCCACCTAGTTCTTCCTTCTCTACTACCTGGTTCTGTCTGTTCCCTGAGTCTTACATGATCATACCATCTGCTCAACCTCTGTGTTATTCAAGACCACTTATTCTCAACTCTAACCCACATTAGAATCACCTGGGGATTTAATTTGTGTTTGTTGGATTCTAGGGATGCACATATTTAAAGGGAACTCAAGTGATTTGTAGGTAAAGGGGAAAAAGAAACGGATAGTGTTTGTAAATGGGATCAACTTCTTCTTTCCTCTATCTAGCTAACCTATCCCTTAACTTTTTCAATGATTCTCAGATAGGAAATAGGAGGTTCCAAGTGGGTGGTTGTTGGCTTTCAAATCTGATGTGACAATGCAGTGATCACTGTGTCTCAAAGTATGGTAACCCACGCTATGGGCTTATAGGCCCTTTCAGGAGTCCGGATGAATATAAGGCACAGCATGAGTTTTTGCTTGCTTTTACTTCATTCTCTCATACTTTGTTTTCTATATCATTCTCTCAGTCATAGTTTTGAAAACAGCAGATGAATTATGTAGGATTTTTAGACTCCTCAGTAAAATGAGAAGGGGAAAGAGAGCTCTAGGTGGCAGAAATTTGCATAGAAAGACGGTTAACCTGTAGTCATTGTACATTTCAGAATATATGGTACCAGTATTTGGAATGTTTGTGAGTCTGGTTCTTTTTAAAATACTCAGGGACATCCTGGCTATAGAGACATGAGGCATTTTGCACAGGTTGCATGTTTAAGCTCACGGGAAGAGAGTCATAAAGCATATCTTCCATGTCCACCTTCTGCTGGGTATTGAGAAAACTGTCTTCTCTTTGCCTAAGCACCTGTGTTGAATTTGGTAGCTGTGGTGTTTGGACTGATTCAGCAGTAATTAATCTCCAGGCTAATTATGAGCTCTGTTGTCATTTTGCTAGATGTAATTAAACTGCATAGCTGGAGAAAGTTTGGAAACTATGGTTTCCAAGAAAACTCTTCCCTGTAACTTGGCAAGGAGCTCAGGAGTGACAACATAATCAGCCAATTAAATATAAGCTGGAAGCCTGATGTCCTTCAGGATGAGTTTACAGGAAGAAGACAAATGTATATTCACAAGAGGCACCTGCTGTTTTACTGCTGCCTTTTTGGAAAAAGCTTGGAGTATTCTAGAGATTTTCTCTCATTAATCCTTTTTTTTTTTAAGATTTTATTTATTTATTTGACAGAGAGAGACACAGCGAGAGAGGGAACACAAGCAGGGGGAGTGGGAGAGGGAGAAGCAGGCTCCCCGCAGAGCAGGGAGCCCGATGCAGGACTCGATCCCAGGACCCTGGGATCATGACCTGAGCTGAAGGCAGTCGCTTAACCAACTGAGCCACTCAGGCGCCCTAAACCTTTTGATAGCTTTATTAAACAGGAAGCAGGACAATCATTTTAGTCCCTTTCAAAAAGATGAGATGATTAATATGTGAAGGTCAACTGTCTTGTCAGAGGGCATAGTGACCAGGGTCAGAAGAGATTTCAATAATGTGTTTCCTGGGGCGCCTGGGTGGCTCAGTCGTTAAGCGTTTGCCTTCAGCTCAGGTCATGATCCTGGGATCCTGGGATCGAGCCCCTCATCGGGCTTCTTGCTCAGTGGGAAACCTGCTTCTCTCTCACCCACTCCCCTTGCTTGTGTTCCCTTTCTCACTGTGTATCTCTCTGTCAAATAAGTAAATCTTTAAAAAAGAAAAAAAATAATGTGTTTCCTTACAAAACAATGATTCTTTACATAGATTCCTATAGCAATCGTCATATATATGAGAAGGTTATACCAGCATGAAGATATGAATATGCCCTTTGGTGAATAAATTCTTTAAGTCTTTTGGAGCCAAGGTTATGTTTCATTTTTTAGTCTAGAATCAGGAGACAGACCGCATGCCGGCTGTAAACTAAGGGAAGGGGGTGTGTTGTTGAATTATACTGACCTTGGTCTTGCTCAGAAGGGCCACTTTGAAGAGACAAGTAAGATGCATTTGGTCCATATGTCCATGAAAATCAGCCCTGGTGACCTCCAATGCCTGATATTGGTAGAAAAACGCATTGTATTTTGCAATTTAAAATTGGTTTTAATGCTTTACTAGCGCTCTAAGCTGACTTTGCCTTGAATGTGCAGAGAATCCATGGTCAAGGAGAAAGCATTTAAAGCATGGGACAGGAACTGTCACTGCAGGGTTTCCAAAAGTGTATATGGGTGTGCACATGGGCCACACTGCTGGTACTCAAGAACTCAGGATGATTTGGAGTGGTGCACTGACTTACAGAGGTAGAGTTAAAATTGTCAGATATTTCTCATAGTTTTGTTTATGGCAAAGGCTTTCCACTAAAAATTGTAGGAAAAAAGTTCCTTTTGAAAATAAATTTATCTTAGTAAAACTGTGGACTCTATGATATAAATTGTTAAATAAAGAGTGATATGGGTGATGGGCAGGTAGAGCCAACATTATGAAGGTGGCACTGGATGACTAAAGTTTGGGAAACGGGCCTCTACCCATTGTCTCCTGCTCCTGTTAAGAGGTCTACTTAATTCCTTTGCCTCAACAGTAATTCTGTTTTGCAAAAGGTGGGTCAGATAAGAGAACTAATGTGTTGGACTGTTAAGTCACAAATACGTATGCTGCTACTACTGCAATAATGAAAAAAATAATGAAAACCACACCCAAGTTCTGCCTGGTGTCTCCTAATTAATTTTAGCGCCCAGTCATGTGGTTAACAAAGGTTTGGGTCTTATGAACATATGATTTAGTGCCTATAATAAGCACAGATTGTGATTATCCCCCGAGAGTGTTCATCCTTTGCCAGCTATACCAGGGTATAGTCCTACTTATGTCTGTTCCTTCTTAACCATGGACAAAGCTGTAAACTGTGAGAGAGCCAGGCTTTGCATAATGACTTCGGCTAAGAAAATAAAGGAGACTACAGGAAAATATCCCAATCAGCATGTCCCGAATGACTGACACACACAACAACATGGATAAATCTCGGAGCCTTGTGCTAAGTGAAAGAAGCTAAACTCAAAATGTTACATACTTTTTGATTACATTTATGTGACTTATGGATGAAGTAAAAACTGTTGGGACAGAAAACTTATTAGTGGTGCCAGGGGCAAGAAATTGACCTCCAAGGGCAGGGAAAATTTTTCAGGTAGAATAAACTATTCTTTATTTTCATTATGGTGCTAGTTGCATGACTATATCCGTTTGTTAAAACTCCTAGAACTACATGCTATGCTGGAAAGGGAGAATTTTACTGGCTGTAAATTATACCTCAATAAACCTGACTGAAAAACAAATAAGTGTTTCTAGTGTTCCATAAGAAAAATTACAAGTAAAATGTGAAATAATAGTCAAACCAAAATGAAATGCCACAAATACCTGCAAATCATTTCTTGAGGGAGGAGAAAGTCAGACTCAACTTTTGAATTGATTTACACTGATAGACAGCCTCTTAATCTGTATTTCTGGAGTGGAAATGTCAAGTGTATGCTTTTATACAAACTGTTTCCATTCAATCTTTTTTTTTTTTTTTTCCATGACTAGATTCATTTCAGTCCTACTGCTCCTCATAGTTTGAAAAATGTTTAGGTCCTAGCAGTGTTACCATGGCAAAGAGTGGTTTCTTTGGTTTGATATCAGATATAGTAAATCACTGTTAATGATTGGCCTGTAGCAGTTTTTCCATATAAAACACAATCTTCTTTGCTTTTGGTACATTAGAGAATCCCTACGAGTGGAAATGGCAGAAAAATTAGGAATGTACACACTTTTGGAGATGACGTATTCAGAATTACTTGGGAATGGCCAACTTTCTTAATGTTGTGATCAGGTGTGCTAAGGGTTTGTAGCCCCTCTTATGGTGCATGTCCAGTGCTCCTCATACTACCTGGAATTGGTTTTTGCTCCTGTGTCATCTTTAGTCTGTGAAGCCATTTTTCATTCATTTTTCTATCCTATTTCCTACCACAGTGTTTGTAGGAACTAAAAATGATTTCTAAATGAGTAAGTGAAAAATTATGGCTTTATAATTATTTTAAAAGTCTAAAAATAGACGTTTGCCTGGAGTTGGGCAAGTGGCATGAATTGTGAGATGCCAAGACTGCCGTGTGAGGTTGTTCGTGAATGTGTAGGTGTAGTCTTTCCCAGAGGCATGTAGAACTTGAAGGCCTCTTGAAACTTATTCTAGTCCCTGGTTGGATGAAATAAGAGCTTCTCCAAGCTTTTAATACATTAATTAGAAACTGTTTATGTTAATACAATAATGTGAATGAAGTCATTTAACAGAAAAATAAAAATATATCGGCACATTTTTAAAGGTTCCCCTACCTTGCAAATATAATGTATTATCAAAGTTGAAGCATATTTTTTTAAAAAGATTTTATTTATTCACTTGAGAGAGCAGAGCAAGAGAGGGTATGAGAGAACATGAGCAGGGGAAGTAGGGGAGCTGCGGAGGGAGAGGGAGAAGCAGGCTCTCAAGTGAGCAGGGACCCCAATGCGGGGCTCGATCCCAGGACCCCGGGATCATGACCTGAGCCAAAGGCAGACGCTTAACTGACTGAGCCACCCAGGTGCCCCTAAACAGATTTTTATAGACATTGTTTTTACAAGACTAAACCAATTTATTTTCTTTTGAAGCATTGGTATATTATTGCCAATTCAGATCATTCCATAGTTCAAACAAGAGGTAGTTTTTCCTTGTGACTTTTTAGGGAAGGTTTTTTTTGTATAGCACATGAAAGTCTGATTAATGTATAGTCTAGTTTTCATCATTGTATCTGTTGTGATCCAAGAACTGATTTTAAGATTTCTATTTCATTTATTTATTTTTCTTCTCGTTTCCTGGCAATCCATGTTCACCTTCTGACACCATTTTCATATCATAGAAGGCAGAACTTACCTTAGTAAGCCCTCAGGATTGTTTACCAATTCCAGACTCAGTTAATTCTTCTCAAATAGCGCAAATGGTCAAGATCAGCTTCTTTTGGCCGATGTATTTCCAAGGGGTCTTGCAGGATACTGCTCACCTCTGTGGCTTCATTTCACATTTTATCTCGGCTATGTTGTCCTTCACACATCACATTGACCATCATCTCACTTATCTCAGGCTTACCAATCAATACATCGATGAACAAATACTTGCCGAGTACTTTTTCTGGTGGACACGTGTTGTTCATCTTGCCTGGGAAACGTTTCACTTTCCTATGGTAACTAGACTCTGGCTTTCCTTTGGGGAATCTCTCCTCTACAGCTCTCAGTCATGTGCTTTGGATCCCTCCCATGCGCCAGCAGTGGGCACATGACTTAGACTGGCCAGTGTATTCCATTCCTCTGGCTCCAGTAACTTGTACGGTGATGGACACACAACCCAAGACATTCCATTAGGAATGAATGCCATGACTTTTTGCTAAAATTGTTGGGAAGAGCAGCTTTCTTTTTGCTTGGGTTACTAACCAGGTGCAGTATTTCTGGGGCTTTCTTTAATCCCACTGTAAGAGGATCTTTGGTGAATGAAGCCAATATAGAGAAAACCAGAGCCAAAAATAAGAGAAATTTGTATGTTCTCTTTAGAAAGCCTGATTCAACTGTGCCTGAAGCTGATATAAGCTACACCTGGACTTTAAAATATACAAGCCAGTATTTTTAAATCTAATTTGAGTTGGGTTTCTGTCCTTCACTAAAAAAGACTACTGATTAAAACGCATTCATTATGTGCAAAGATTCTAGAATATGCGAACTTCTGGCTTTAAAGTGTTTACAGTAAGTCAATGTATAAAATATGATCATATCAAGATAGCATTACTCTTCAAAATGCTACTTTTCTTTCTATCCTTGACATTACTGCTTGATGTCAGGATTATTTGCATATACCCCTTTCTTCTCTGATATATGGCAGAGAGGAGAGCTGGGTCCTCCTTCCTTATTTAGTACAGTGCTTTGCACATGGACCATGTTCAGTAATTTTTTATTGGATTTACTTGAAAAGACAACTAATATTACTCAGGGATTTATGGTAAATACCAGATGAGTGGTGTAGATCATGACATCCTATTGTTTCAGGTTAAATGGCATTTTTTTGTCCTATGGACCAGGTCCTCATTCAATCATCACAAGATGATTTATGTTTTGTTTTATTGAGCAAAGGCAGGGTTCACTACTAGTCAGTGGCAGCTCTGTGGGGATAAAAGAAGGGGAGTTGGAAGGCTAAGGCTCCAAGGATTTATGTTTTGACAAGGAATATGCTTCACTATCAAAATAATGTTAAGGGGCGCCTGGGTGGCTCAGTCATTAAGCGGCTGCCTTTGGCTCAGGTCATGATCCCAGAGTCCTGGGATCGAGCCCCGCATCAGGCTCCCTGCTCGGTGGGAAGCCCGCTTCTCCCTCGGCCTCTGCTGCTCCCCCTGCTTGTGCTCTCTCTCTCTGTGTCAAATAAATAAATAAAATAAAAAAAATGTTAAATTAGCTTGTTCACTTACCAAACTTATACTGATAAACCATAAAATTCTAAGTTTAATAAGTTTAAAAGAAAATGAAGGAAAAATCACTTTCAAGAGTAAAAAATATGTGCAGTAATAACAATATCTTGATTGTAATAATTGTTTTTGACCTCCTCTAGCTCAAATTACTCTTAGCTACTTTTACATAGACACACTGTGGAAGCATTTTGTCACTAGTTAATTAGAACCAAATGTCCTGGCAAGGTCTGATTCTCTCTTTATTCTCAGAGTTGTGAATTTTTGTTCTTTCTGGAACAAACTAAAGTGAACTTCCTTCCTGTCTGATATTTTGGTGTTTTTAGAAGTGGAAGTATCCAAAGCTACTTTGTCCAAGATACAGAACTAAATATCTACACTGCATATTTCCTTCTTTTAAATTTTAATCAATGCAAGCATAAGTAGTCTTCCTGTTACATGAGCATGTATTAGAGGACAAAATCATGTTTTTATTATAATAGTTAAGACTCAGAGAAGGAACTGAAAATGCATGGGTGATATTCAAAACCTTTATCTCTGTCATCTTGGATAATGTCATTCTGTGAGATATGAAATAATGATGGTTTAAGTCAAATAACTGCTTTCTTTGGCTTTATTAGATAAATAACATCATATGTTTTTCATAAGGCTGTGACCACTGGAATCAGAGAGACCCAGGTTTGAATCTTGACATCACCATTTGTTGGAGTTCTTAATTGTAGACTAGTCCCTTGCCTTTTTCAGCTTCATTTTTCTCTTCTGTTCTCCATAGGGTTGCTATGAGGACTAGATCTTCCAATATATGTGAAGTCAAAGCATGATGGTTATAGTAAGAGTGGTTATGAGTTAGCGGGAATGGTTATTATTATGCAATCTTTCCCTGCTTTCTTCCTAGGACACATGATGCAAGGGTAAGTCCTTTATTTATTTATTTATTTATTTATTTAAAAAAAATTTTTTTTTTAAATGTTTTATTTATTTATTCATGAAAGTCAGAGAGAGAGAGAGAGACGCAGAGGCAGAGGGAGAAGCAGGCTCCCAAGGAGCAGGGAGCCCGAAGCGGGACTCGATCCCAGGACCCCGGGACCATGACCTGAGCCGAAGGCAGACGCTTAATCATCTGAGCCACCCAGGCACCCTATTTATTTCTTTTTTAAAGAGAGGGAGAAAAAGAGAGAGAGAGAATCTTAAGTGGCTCCACCTCCAGTGTGGAACCCAACATGGAGCTTGCTCCCATGACCCAGAGATCATGACCTGAGCTGAAATCAAGAGTTAGACATTAGCCAACCAAGCCAACCAGGCACCCCAATGCAAATCCCTTTTTTCCTTAGTGTTGATTGGGCCATTTGGCTGGCTAGACCCCTTCTTTCTTCACATTTCATGTGTGCTCCCCCCAAGGATGTATAGGGTTGAAATGAGTGTCTTTCCAGGATGGAGGAAAACTGTTCTTAGTTCAGGGTATACTTCTAGGGAAGATGAGAATGAGAAATAGAAAAGAAACAGCCTCAAATGCTGTCAAATTGTGAGAATTAACCTAATGTTGGTTTTCATGTAGCTCAGTTTTTTGTTAAAGGAATTAAATTCCAACAAAGCTAGCTTTGATCAAAGAAGTTGACCCAATTTTTTACAAGAAAAAAGTATGTTACTAAGAATTGAAATTTATTGCTAGAATCATAAATAAAGACCATGAGAGGAAGATTTGTTGTCTTTTATGTTCTCTGCTGAATATCACTTCCTATAGTGCCTGAATATAAGAAGTGCTCAATAAATAATTGTTGAGTGAATGAATGAATGAATGAATGCTTCTAAAAGAAAGAGCAGATGGGCTGAATTTTAAGCAGGATAGATGTTGCCATATAAAATAAGGTAGATAGAAGCAACTAGGTTTACCCAGGAAACTCAAGTTCCTCTTCTCTGAAAATCTCTAGGAGCAGACTCAACACTCATTTCTCCAAGATCATGTCTGTGTAACTTTTGAAGAGGACAGAGCAGATACATTCTGAGGATGGAAGTTTCTAGAACTCTTACAGAAACCTCCATATCTGAGTGCAAGAGCTTTCCTCATCTGGGAACTTGGTGAGCTTTGCCAGTCAACACGAATATTTATCCAGTTAATCTTCTACCCCCAATCACTTCTTAAGACAGATTTTCCTGCTACTGGTCCATTTTGCTTCTTATCTTATTTTGTTGCCAGCCACCTATTACCTGTGTGCACAGGTGATAATGATCCCAGTGATATTTATTCATAGTTCACCTTTCCTTCACGGAAAGCAGGGAATAGTTCCTCATTAGTATCTGGGCCATAAGTAAATAGCTGAGTGACATTGTGGCTTTCTGTCTGTAGGCAAAGGAGAGGAGATTTCTTCAAGGTTTCACAGATAATACTGATTTTCTGTGTCCCAGACCATCTTCAGTCTAGGATATCATAATACATTATGATTCTACGTTCCTTTTGAAAACAGTGTAGTAGATCAAAGTACTTCTTTCCTTTCCATGAATAATGCTCTATTTATTCAAACTCCTACTATGAAACAGGAATGTTTACTGAAAGATTTCCTGGAAACTTTGGATAGAAAACTGCTCATTTTATAATCAGTTTGAAATGAAATGGTAATTATTTTGAGAAAAAACTTTATTACCATGCTGAGGTACTGACAGTTTTTTTTAGGAGAAGGTAATTAATAATTAAGTGACTATGTTTCTGTTGACAAAACATCTGAAAATGGACAAGTTTCATGATAAATAGTGTAATGTATTTGAAGCCAAAGCACAATTTTTCTTGTTTGACTACTTAATAGATACAATACCAAAAATAAACCACAGCCTAGAAGCCCCTATCATAGCCCTAATACATCTCAGGAAGGCACAATCAGAACACAACTTTGAACCAATGAATCCCACAGATCAGAATTATACCCATTACAGATTTAAAGATCCATACATCATCAAAAATACTTTATGATGATGTTGAAGAAACCGAAGGACCCAGCCCACTAAAACCAAAGCAATTTAGTTTACATTGCATATGTAAATAAAAGTCGGTGTGTCTGGTGAAACTAAGATGATTAAAACAGCAAAAGACTTCAATGCTCTCTAGTTTGCTTTGAAGGTATAATTTATGAAGATGCTTTAAGGTCATATGTAATACAAATGACAGTATTTCTAGAAATATATTTGTGCTCTGTAGGATTCGTGAGTAATAATGCTTGGAGTGCTTCAACAAAGGTAGTTGCATGAATTAATGGAGCACATCTGGGCATCAGTCCAATAAAAATGTTGGCTGAATGCTTCCTTTGGGGGTGGGGAGGAGTTATTGAGAACTGAATGGCTGTAAGCAATTGATGCTGGTTAAACAGAACATCTTTTTTACTCTTTTCCCTTCACTTCTGAACTAGGTCAGCTGTGTACTTTTGAGAGAGGAAAAGAAGGCTTTAAGAGGCAAGTTTAATGCGAAGAGTCGATTTTCAAATAATTTTTACTTCTTTGGAGAGACTGGCATTGCATACGAATACCCAGGCTTACTAGCAAGCCCTTAATAATGAAGTCCCCACATTTAATGCTGATTTCTCAGATTTATACTGCACACTTTCTATAAGATCAAAGTATAATACTTAATTCTCAATTTGTATGCAACTACATATGTGAAGACATTTATTTTGCGTTGGGAACAATGGAAAGAAGTAGAGTAACATTAACCACATCTTATAGTAAGAGTTCCCTTCTCTTCTGGCTTGAAACAGATACACTGTTTTCCCTGGGGACATAAGCAAATAGAAATTCAGACTCATAAGAGCCTCTATGTCCCACTTGCCGATCAGAAATAGAAGGTAACTGGAAGGTCTTTAAGTGATTGGTAATGTGCACAGATGAAAAGACAGTGTGGTGTGAGATAGCTGAGCAGGTGGCCATCACTTGCTCTTTAGAACTGGCCTTGAACTCATTCTCTCTATTCATAGTCATGGAGTGGTTGGAGATCCAAACTCAGAGTCAGAATATTTTAATTCCATCCCTATTCTATCACTATCTAGCCATGTTAGGCAGGGTAAGACACTTGACTTCTCTGAGCACCGCTTTCTTTGTCTACATAATTGGAAAAATAAAAACTCTCCTCCGTGTCTCACCATCATTTTCTGAGATGCCATTGAGATAATGTGTGTAGAGTGTTTTGCTGGTTGTGGAGAACTGTGCCATTGTGAAGGGTGGATATTATTATCCTCTCTAATGGAAAGCTCCCTGAGGGTTTATACCTTTCATAAGCCTCTTCCAGCTGCCTACTTTATTTCCTGAACACTCCTCCTTTGGCTCTTCCTTCTTTTTGTTCTAATTACATCCAGGAGGAAGCCTCCATTAGGAATTAATGAGCTTTAGTACCTTCATGTACCATCTGCTCCCCCTCCCCCTTTTAACAAATGAAGGTGTGTCTCAGCCTCAAGACCTCATGTTGACTGTAGCCAGGCAGATGGGAGTGATTCAGATGAGAGAGATTCTTTTCTCTGTGGTACCAAGGTCACATTTGGATTTGGTACCACTTTTGAAAGCCAGATGGCGACTAGAAGGTGAGAAGACCCTCTGTTTAGAGCCCTGCTAGGAACACACTGGTCCTTTTGGCATTCATTCATTCAAGCATGCATTTATTCATCCAATCAGCATTTATTGTACATCTGTTATGTGCCAGGCACTATACTAGATGGTGGGGATATAAAGTTGAATAAGACAGACTCTTTTCCTTGAATTGCTCACAGCCTAGTGGAGGAGATAAATACAGGTACTCAAGTAATTACAGCTCTAGCACTGACTTAGTTTTGGATGTGGGTGAAGGTTAGAAGAGCTGAGTTATCCTCTAAATTTGGGCTTTTGAGAGAAGGAAAGTGTACCCTCAGCTCCGTCTATGTCTTTATTAGCAAAGGGAACTGATTTGTGGACCAGTAGGTATCTAGCTGGTATTCCAGTTTCACATCTTGTTTCCTTTATGCCTATATATGCTGAGTCCAGCTTAGGATTCACCTAGAACATAACTGCAATATCAGAGGTATTTGTACATGTGTAGAAAGAATAATCTCATCTCTGTTTATAATGACTATGTGTCATCTGTTTTTTAATGAAGAGGGTGGTAATTAGGGTCCTAATAGAAAACAGATGGCATACAAAACTCTTACAAAGGTGTGAGTACAAAGCCCACATAAGGGATTGCTCAGGAATCTGGGGACAGTGGCAGCTGAGCTGATACAACCTCTATGTCCAAAGGGAAAAGTAAGCAATCAGTTTCTGGAACCCAGTAGAAGGAGGTCTTGCAGAAATGGTCTCTTTGAGGATTATAGGGACCTTCCGTGGAAGGACATAGTCATCTTACTTTGAGGCTATGCGGTGGGGATAGAGCCAGGGAACAAATCCCCTGACCTCATTATCCTCTTTCCCTCCCTCAGATCTTTCTGGTGCTCTCCATTGTCCAGACCCAATCAGAAGCCACAGGGACTGGGATCCTGTAAACCAGACTCATGCAGGTCACCAAAGGAAGGTGGACAGTGGACCTGGAGGGACAAACAGAAGATAGCCAAGAGATTAGGATTTTCAGCTGTAACAGGAAGCCATTAGAATACAGAATTGTCCACTCAAAAAAGTTATATATATGTAAAATAACATGATATACGTAATATGATATATATAGCATAACATAGGCACGTGTTTTATTATGCCTAAATACATATGTATACATTCTATCTATGCACATATATGTGTATGTGTATTTTCTGAAAATAAGAGCACACAAGTTTTTTTTTTTTAATATTTTATTTATTTATTTGAAAGAGAGAGAATGAGAGACAGAGAGCATGAGAAGGAGGAAGGTCAGAGGGAGAAGCAGACTCCCTGCCGAGCAGGGAGCCCGATGCGGGACTCGATCCCGGGACTCCAGGATCATGACCTGAGCCGAAGGCAGTCATTTAACCAACTGAGCCACCCAGGCGCCCAAGAGCACACAAGTTTTTTGTAACTTTTACTTTCTTATTTGAGAAGCTTGGCAACATTTGAGCAAAACACTGTTTTCTTTTCCTTTTTTTTTTTTTTTGCTGCAACCTTTTCGTAATGAAAAATTTCAAACATATACAGAAGTGGGTAGAATAGTATAATATAATCCCCTAAATGTCCATTATCTTGCTTCAACACTTGTCATTTTCATGACTGCTTGTTGAATTCATTCTCCTGTCCAGTCTCCACAATCCTACAATTTTGAAATACATCTCAAATGCTGGATCATCCCATGTTTGGCTTTTGTTAGGCCAAAGCCATGTTACAACTGTTTTTTAATGGATTGCTTTTCTCAGTCACAAGCTAAGCATATATATTTAGGAGCTGAACTATAGGCAGAAATAGATATATTTTTAAAAAGGTCAGTCAGCCATTCTCAACTGTACATTATTTAAAAATGAGAAAGGTGTGACCACAAAATGTGGGAAAGTTACATCATTTATGGTACTATTTATTGTTATAGTTTTAGAATATTGGCTGTACCTTTATTTATCTCTCTTTGCTTAGCTTTGTAGTTAAATAAAAGAAAACTGAAGAAAACTTAATTTGGGAATGTAGTTCCCCCCCACAACACACACATTGGGAACCCATCGTGGGGTATCAATTACTGTATAGAACACGGTTCCCCTCTGATTTGTAGTGTCCTATCTTCCATATATCATATTTCAATACATGAATAGGCCTGTGTTGGGCATTTCTTTATATTCTGTTGATTTGTTATTTTTTAAATCAATGTGCAAATAGCACACTGTCTTAATTGGCATCACTTTATAATAATTCATCATTTCTGGTGTTTGGAGTATTCAACAGTATCCTGGTCTTTCATGGCCTGCTCTTCCATACAAATAAATTCAGCCTGTTAAACTTGATGAGGGGAAAAAACTCTCTTCGTATATGGAAGTTGATTTCTAAAATGATCTAACTACAAAATGTATTTGTTGAGAACTTTGAAAGTTTTCTGGAAGTTTATGAACTAGAGACTACATAAGCCTCAAGCTAAGGACAGACTGGAATAAAGTATGATTTTTCTCTTTACTGTGCCTGTGCTTTTTAGCAGCATGTATAAACCTTAATTGAAAGAAACAATATGTCTTTGTGCTATTTGTATGTCAGGCACCGGACCCGTATCTCTTTGTTTCATGTACTTTTCCACTCACTTGAAGATCTTTCTTTGCAATATGGGTTGTCTCAATGACAAAAAAGACAAGGTTGAGAAGAAATGAAAAGTGAATGACGGAAAATCTCAACCAGTCGTCTCAAAAAGTATGCACCATAGACCCAAGGGGCGATGCACTGAAGGGACTTACTAGTTGGCTGGTGATTTAGAGATCTTAGTGATGGGGACCATGGCTACAGTATAAGTGAAACACCAGTATTTTTATTTTTATTTTTTTATTTTATTATTTTTTTTTATTTGAGAGAGAATGAGATAGAGAGAGAGCATGAGAGGGGGGAGGGTCAGAGGGAGAAGCAGACTCCCTGCCGAGCAGGGAGCCCGATGCGGGACTTGATCCTGAGACTCCAGGATCATGACCTGAGCTGAAGGCAGTCGCTCAACCAACTGAGCCACCCAGGCGTCCCAACACCAGTATTTTTAAAATGGCGGATCTGAATGCTTAGGGATTGTATTATCTATTGTTGCATAACAAATCACCACAGACTTAGTGGCTTAAAACAACACAGGTTTTAGCTCACAGATTCCTGGGTCAGGAGTCCAGGCATGGCTTAACTGGGTCCTCTGCTTAGGGACCCGCCAGGTTCTAATAAACTTGTTAGCTGGGCCTCATTTTAAGGATGAGGAACTGGGGAAGAATCCACTTCCATGCTGATTTGAGTTGTTGGTAGAATTCATTCCTGGTTGCTCTATGACTGTGGGCCCCAGCTTTTTCCTGGGTGTCAGTTGGGGGCCACCCTAGGTCCTAGAGGCCCCCTGCAGTCCTTGCCATGTGGGCTTTCCCAACATGGCTGCTTCTTCCTCAAGCTAACAAGAGAATCTTTGACCTATAGGGAGCCTAGTCCCTCTCCTAAGGGCTTTCACCTGATTGAGTCACGTCCACTTGGGATAATCTCCTTTCTGATTTACTCAAAATCAACCGATTTGGGACTTCCATAACATCAGCAAAAACCCTTCATTTTTGCCATACTCAGTTGTCTAGAAAGAAGTCACAGGTCCTGCCCACACTCAGAGGGAGGGGGTGATTATACTGGGTGTGAACACCAGAGGGGCAGGACCCACAGGGGCCCTCTAGAGCCTCTCTGCATAGGGCTAACATATAAAATGGAAGAAAAAATTGTCATCTGTGGTCACAGTTCCTGCCGCCTGTTCTTTAAAATAAAGGGCATTTCTGGGATGAGACCTATGGAGGCAGATGTGTTTAAGGTGATGTGGCTCCAGCCCATTTTGCCTTGTCTGGTGTGTGAGAAGCAGAATACACCATCCTCCTGTAAGGAGCGGCCTTCCTAAGGAAGGCCACGCTGTAAAGACTGGAGCTTGCTATGGGTTTTCTCCCCTTCAGGGGAGCAGCTGTGAGATGTGGGCCCATGCCTCTGGCAGGCAAGCAGCCAAGTTCTTGCAGTCAGCAGCCCAGGAAAGAGTTAAGCCTTGACTTCTGTTCCTGTGGGGGAGTTTCTGATTAGATGCTTAATTTCGATTGGAAGCTTATGTTTAGGGTACATGCTTAGTGACCCGAGACCTTCAGAGACCACATTTAGTACCTCCTCTTAAACCCGTTCCCCAGGACAAGAATAAAAGGAGGTGTGGGGCGCTTTGTTGGCACAAACACCGGACAAGCAATCGTCTCCCTGGCCGTGTGACAATTCCCCGGTCCAGGTGATTCTGTGTGTGGCATTTGTGTTGTACGTCTCCTTTCACCTTTCTGGCCCCAGCCTGCGAAAAATTTCCAGCACAGTGGGGATTAGTGCCTAATGGCAAGAGAAAAAGCAATTAGCATTTCCTAACAGCTAACCAAACACAAAAGCTTCCCCCAGCCTTGGATGGAACACCTTTGACCATTTACTGCTCTGCTACGGCAAAGCCATGCACCTTACAATTTGTGCTTAATTATACCGGGAAAGAGAAATCTGTTTCTCCAGGAGAGCCTCTGAGAACCTGTTGGGGAAGGCTTTCAATTTTAATTACAGAAGAAATACTGGCTGAGGCAGTGTTGAAAGGGAATTGCCTTTCCTTTTCTTCTGATTTTGCAAAACAGCTGGTCAAACAGAGCACTGCGGCTCTGTTTAGGCAGCCTGTGCAGGGTGGCTGAGGGCCGTGCTGGGGTTCATTTTGCAAATCAGCTGGAAAGATTTCTTTGGGGCTTAAGGAAGCTAATTTAAACATTGCCTGTGTACAGAAACTTTAATCCCTCTTAATATGTCAGCTGTGCCATCAGAAAAGCAGACCTCCTGTGCTGGCGTATTCAGGAAGAAAACCAATACCGTCTTCATTATTCAAACCATCAGTCCATAGACAAAGGAGAGCAACAAGAAACAAATCATCCCAGTGACACCCGGGTCCTTCCTATTTCATCCCGACAGCGTTTGTGTCCATGCAGAGCTCGCTACCCCTCACCCCCCTTCCTGCAGCCGTGGCCTCCTGTTACTCTTTATGGTAATTGAAGCTGGGCCCCAGAGCCCTCAGAGGCTTGTATCTTCTTCTCACATGAGTGACGCTTCAGTGATAAACTTGAACTTAAAGTTACTGAGGCGGAACTGAGGGTTCATTTGATAGCTAGTGGTTTTCAGCAGTTCCGCGGGGCTTCGGGACGCAGCGTGAGGTAGATTGTTAATGTCCTGTGAGGGAAAACAATAACACATTTCATTAATGCGTTCATGTGTGAAGCATCCATTAGTGCACTGGAGGTATTAATGACGTTATGCTTCAAACTGACATGTGGGGCATGACAGGAATTGCAAGGTCGGATGGGAACAGATGACACGATGAACAAATATTTGAATGGCTTCATTTGCCTGCGGGTCAAATGGTGGGTGCAAGGCATGGGAGGGGTGGGGGCTGGAAAGGAGTTATTTTGTTTTAACATAGGCCAGTGGCAGCAAAACTAAGAAGAAGAAAACCTGTGCATGGGTGCACGTGTGTTCCCTCCCTCCCAGAGAAAACCAGAGTCTGACAGTAGTTGAAGCATAAAGATGGATTTTACTTGGGAACAACTGTAGCTGGGGGGAGAGAGACCTCATTGTGGAGCTGGGCTCAGTTCCAAGTACAGTGTGGACAAGGAGGGACTTAGAGTTGAGGGGCAGGGTGGAGGCAATGGATGGAAGGTTACTAAGAGGAAACGGGGAGCACGGGGCACCGTGGCCAAAAACACTTGAGAGGGTTCTTGCTGAAGGCAGGCCTGGGTGATCAGACACCAGGGGTGGGGGGTGAGGAATTCGCTCAGATACTGAGGCTCTGTGGTAGGGATTCTTTCTAAACTGACTTAACAGGATTCTTGCTAAAATTGGACCATGCAGGCATGACAAAGCTGGAGGCCTCGAGGGCTTAGAGGAGCCTGACAGTTGAGGAGAGTGTGCGTCACTACCCCCACCACACACACACACACACACACACACACATGCACAGACACAGCCAGGAGGCTAGGGGAGGCATGCTCAGAGAATAGGCAGGACTAGCCAAAAGCCACAGGTTATGTAATGGCTTGATGACAGGAAGGGGCCAGGCTGATGCTTGGCTGACAGGAGACTTTCCTCAGGCAGCAGCTTCCCTCAGCAAATCGCATCATCAGGACTGGATGGAGGTAAAACCATATCTTCTTTGCCCAGCCTGATAATGAGGGATGGGGAATTTAGAAACACAAGTGCTTGTTGGATCCTTGGCAGCATGAGACAGTCAGTCACTGAATGGTGTTGGGAGAAAAACATGAAGAGTCAGACTTGACACTGACCTCTAGTATCAGGGAGTTTGTTGCATATTTAACAAACACACAGAATGTACAAGTGTTGGGGTAGGGGGCCAGTGCAAAGTGCCTTGGGAAACGGACCAAACGGGACTGATGTTTACGGTAACATACCTCTGGGTTTGTCACGGAGAGTCCTGGTTTATGCCTCTTGTCCCAGCATAATTACTGGGACTCAAAAGTATCCCAGTTGATTCAAATGAATCAGTGGTGTTAGAAGTCAGAATAGAGGTTACCCTTGATGTGGGGAGGAACAGGACGGGGGCACCGGGAGGGAGTTTTAGGGGTAATGTTCTGTTGTTAGCTGGGTGTAGATTCTCCAGGGGTTGTCACTGGGCACGTGTGATTTGTGCCCTTTTCAGCATGTGTGTTATGCTTCAACCAAAAGATTTTTTTTTTCAGTGTTCTAGTTGGGAAACACCCATCTGCCTATTATTCCCTCAACTTCTTTACTCCTTGCCAGAATAAGATCTTTAACTAAAAGGATGAGTGAAAATACATCTTAGCTCATGGTAGTTCGCTCAGTGTAGCTGACAAAGTAGAGCTGCCTCCTCCTTGATCAAGGTCTCCAAGACAGAAAAGGCTGCATAAGGAACTGGGTGAGCAAAGAGCAAGAGCAGAAGAGGGAAGGCTGGGATGGTCCTCGGCATGGCCACTCAGACTCGGAGCCTGGGTTCCAACCGCAAAAGTCTGCAGTTCTGGTCAAGGGACCTCCCTCACTGCTATCTCAGTCCCAGAGATGCTAATGCTAACATTTGTATTTTTTTTTTTAATTCATGGAAATGTAATTCATTGAATTTCTTATATAAACTGAATTGGGCAGTTACTGTTCCGTTTTTGCTTTGATAATGAGACATAGAAAAAGTATTTGATTTTCTGCCTGAGTTGCAGCAGCTGAATGCTCACTGTGGACTCTGAGTGGGAGGGTCTGACAGCTGACGGCTGCGGGACAGGGCGGGAGAAGCCAGGAACATACATCTTACGGTGACAAGTGTAATGCAACATGAAAAGTCTGAGCGTTTGGCAGCTTCTCTAAGCAGGGTGCCTTTTGTTTTCCTTCTCTGGATTCTAGTGGTCTTTCCCCGCCAGAGAAGACAATTCCCTTAATGCCATTCTAAAGTGGGGTGAGGGCAGACCTGCAGCTGCATTATGAGAGAGCGGCTCCGTACTCTGTGAGCTTCAGATGCCACCGTGGGCAATGCCAAATGGCAACCCCCACACCAGAAGGTTATTGCAGGAGTGGACCTCATGCGTTGCACATTTTTTTTTCCTGAAAATGAAATTTAGGTCTGTTTTATATTATTCTTACCAGAGATTAGGCAAAGTTTGAATGGAACTGAAAGAATTACAAAGTTAGCAGCAAGATTGAGCTCCCCAAGTATTTATCTAGTCAATTAACATGACATTGGTCCCCAGACTAAATGGAAACACCTTTGAAGCTTCAAGATATTTTTCCTCCCCGTTTAGGAGTTGAGTATAATGGATCTTCCCTGATGGTATTTTAATATTACTATTTATTCATTGCAACTAGTGGCTGGAAAAGACAGGGTTATAATGAATCAGAATAGCAGGAACAAGCCAGCGATGCTGTGAGTGGAAAAATTGTATGTCAAACTCTTTTGGAACCAGGACTACCTAGAAATTGACCCTGTCCTTACCATCAGCCCCTTCTCTCACTCCACCAACTCTTGGACTTCAGTTTGGCTCTCTTTATCCATCCTTGAGAACCCAGCCAAAATGCTGCCTCCTCCGACTCAAGAGTCTGTCTGGACATCTTCAGGGGAGTCTGGGCAGACCTCTGGTATATTCCTGGTGAACCTGGTTTCCTTCTCACAGGGACCTCATCACACGTCTGTCTCTTCCACTAGAACATGAGTCTCATTGGATACACATGGCAGAACTTGACATAAATATTCAATAAATGAATGCCAAAGGCAGTAGAAGAAAAGAAATATGTGACATAGAAGTACATTTCCTTTCATAAGGAAATCACCGCAGTCTGTAATGTTTCTGAAATAAGATATTTGGTTATCTTGTTACGTGTTTAGGATGACGAACTCACGGTTCAAATCCTAGTTAAGTAAGTGCCAATACCAGTGCAGACAATTGTCTGTGCAAGGTTAGTTTGAACCATACGGAATTGCTGATAATTGACTATCTTTGCCCTAGAAAAATGACAGTTTCACATGATTCAACTTGTTATTTTGCTGTCTGTGTTAGCAGATACCACTCTAATGGGAAAAGATGTGCTTCCTTTGTATGGATTTGAGTAAGGTTTTGCCAAATGGGTACAAGCATCTGGACACTTTTCTTTTCAAGGCAAGCTCAAAGTTGTTGAGCTTTTGCCACCTGTAATTGATGATACGCGACTGTCTGACATTGACAGAGATAACTGATGCTGGCTTGTATTGGTGCAGGAGAGCTGAATGACATCGAGGAGGGAAGCCTGGATCCTGTCTGTCCCCTGGTGCCTGCGTCACACAGCATTGTGACCTTTCTGCCTGGGAGATGGCTCCTGGCAGATGGCAGCACGCTAAAGGGCAGGGTTGGCATTAATTCAGTCCTCAAAAATTAGGTCTGAATAATTTGAGAAGAGAACATTATAGTGTTCCTTTTGGTGGTAAATGTTTTTTTATTTTTTTTTAATTTTTATTTTTTATACAGATCTTTGCTTTTGCAGAATTTCTGTCATCCATAGTTTGGGCACAGCAGAGAAATTTTCATGTGTTGGAGAACATTTTGTGTTGGAGGTGGAAGGAAGAGGTTAATGTGCCCTTAAAAGAGGGATGATGAGTAAGTACAAGTACATTCTGTAAGGAAGAGAGGGTCAAAGCAGTAGGGAGAGGTGAGCTTGGGAAATAATATCTCCTACACTCTGCTTTTTTGAGTACAACAGTCGGACTCTGCAATCAATAGCTTGTGAAATGCTTCTATTCTAAATGAACTGGCTCCAGAGCAGAGTGGTAGGAAAGGTGTTTCCACAACTATGCTTTCCATTGTAGGGAAAGCAAAGACATGGCACAAGGATAACCATGGCCTCTTCTAGTCAGACATCACTAATCAACGGCAGCACTCCTTCGTGCCAAGCCAGAGTGCACACATGACCTCGGAGTCCTTAACATAGCTCTTGGGCAGCCTCTGTGAGGAAATCTATTGACCATTCCTGCCAACATCTTGAGTAGACAAACCCTGAAAGATATTATGGCCAACTGACAAACTGGCTGGCTCAATTTGCTGACTAGCTTATATGTAAAAATCTAATTCAAATGAATTTCCGAAAACCCCTTCTCTTTATTAATGGTCTCCTTACAAGTTCTACAATATTGACATCCTATGTACTCTAGTATTTACAACTTATTTTCATGGGAATCTAAAAATTTAAGATAGGAGAGCATTGAAAGAAACTCCATTTAGATTTTCATAAAACTTTTTTCAGCGTTTTGAGGGTCAGATATGTCACCACTTACTTTTTTGTTTGAGTTCTAAACACTTGGAACTATAGTTAAATTCTCTTCACATTATATTATCTGCTTCCTTTGAGCAAGAAGGATGTTGCCTTGATAAATTTTTTAAAATTGATTATTGACACTGAACATTTAAAGCACCCGTTTTTCTGAATTTATATTTGTAATTGCTCTGTGTACTATTTTATTTTTTTCTGCTCAAAATAAGTCCATGCTGGACTGAAAAGTGGTAATTCCTTCTTATTTATTTATTTATTTATTTATTAATTTTTTTTTAAATTTTTTTTTAAAGATTTTATTTATTTATTCATGAGAGACAGAGAGAGAGGCAGAGGGAGAAGCAGGCTCCCAAGGAGCAGGAAGCCCGATGCGGGACTCGATCCCAGGACCCTGAGATCATGACCTGAGCTGAAGGCAGACGCTTAACCATCTGAGCCACCCAGGCGCCCTTCCTTCTCATTTAATTGTGAAATTCTTCCCTTCCAACCTCCATATTAAAAAATCAACATTTGTTACTAATTCTGGGTCCCCCTGCTGCTTTTATGGAAACAAACAGAACATTAAATACTGTAAAATGGATTCATATTGTAATGAAACATTTTCTCTTTTTCTCTTCACTGCATCATGCAGTTGGCCTCGCATGCATCCACTGCAAGTAGCCAAGCCCTCTACAGCCTATTTATTGGCCATACCCTGAATTCAGGTGGTTGGCACAAAACATAAACTGTACCCCAAATGGATAAGCAGCTGGCTATTGGGCCACGGGATCTTTGTTGGGTACAGCCGTTATTTTTATGTCCTGTTTGCTCGCAGTCCAGTAACTCCAGAAATGTTGGCATAGGCAGAGTTGAACAGGTTAAAAACAGAACAAAACAAAACATCTTTCTTGCTGCTTTCTGTCTTGCCCTTAGACTGAGCTGTCCATAAAAGGTGTCAGAGGGGCTTGTGATTTTTGTAGCCTCTCAATATCTGGCTCAAATGTTCTATGTCTGCTTTAGCACACTTTGTAGCTGCTGAGGCAAGTACTGGATGCACCTGGGTGCTCTGTGGTCTTACTCAGGCTCACAGTAAGCACTTACCTGGAACCACAAGTGCACGCTCAGGATTGCCGTTGAGATTCTTTCACAGCAACAATTTGTCTAAAAGAGGTCATATAATTTAATATTTCCTTTTGGCTTGCCAGAATTTTTATTTACCTTACTGGTATGCTTTAATGCCAAGGCAACTTGTAACAATGAGATTGTTGTGGCACGAAAACCTAAGTGCAAAGAACCTCCTGTTTCCCATCTCACATGCCTCCAGGTACTTCATTTACTGACATCGTGTTTCCAAGTCCCTCTTAAAAATCGATCTGTTATTGTCTGAGGCAGCATTGCCCAATAGAAACACAATGTGAGCCTTATATGTAATTTTAAATGTTCTACTAGTCACATTAAAGGTAAAAAGAAACACATGAAATTAATTTTAGTAATATATTTGAATTAACTCAATATATCCAACATGTAGTCAATATAATCTGTAGTCAACATAAAAGAATCAACATGCAGCAAATATAAAACTTATTAGTGAGATAGTTCACATTCTTTCTTTTATACTGTCTTCAAAATCTGGTGCGTCTTACACATACAGCACTTCTCAATTTGGACCGGCCACAATTTCATATGCTCATTGGCTATATGTGGCTCATGGCTACCATATTGAAGCATGTAGCATACTGATGCATATATACACACACTGATATACCTTGTAGTTACCAATAGTAGCGATGGCCTAGGAGAGCATGGAGTAATGAAATTCTGACATAATTTAGGTTTTAATCTTTTGTAAGGGTTCTTCCCAAGAAGTCGGAAGAACCTGTTAGAGTCTTATCTTATTTAAATTATTGGTCTGTTTAGAATTACTTGTATTATATAGTGCTTTTTACTTTTTCAAAGCATTTTCACACACATTTTCTCATTCACTGCTCTTGAGAAACCTTGTGAAATTGGTGGGGCAAACGATGATAGTCATCTTTTGAGACAGGGAAACTGAGGCACAATTGATGGTGACTTCAACACTTGTATGAGAATGACAGTGACCATTTATATGATACTAGAACCCATGAATTCTGACCTTTCTTCTCGGGGTAATGGTGCTAAAGTCATGGAACTTGCTAACAATGGGCAAAAAACAAGAACCTGGAAAGTTCATTGTTTGGATGATTTGCTCCTAAGTAAATGGTGCAAACTGGCATTTATTAACCAGGAGTCCTTGCTTCAGTTGTACCCATGAATACCACTGACAGTAGTGACTAAGAAAGAGTCAGGCACTCTTCTAAGAACTTCACACGTGTTGACTTATTTAAACCACATGATACCATTGTTAGCCCCATCTTATAGGCAAGGAAACTGAGGCACAGAGAGGTTAAGTAATTTACCTAATTACCACAGCCAGGAAGTGACAGAGCCTGAATCAGATCCCAGGCTGAGCTGGCTCCAGAGCAGTATCTGTAATCACTGTGCTGTTCTGCCTCGATGTTGTATGTAGGATTGAGGGACTCAGGGTCCCCAAGTTTTCCCAGAATCACAAAGGGAATTTGTCTTTGGAATAAAATGGTTTGAAACATTGTTCAAGGGAGGCCTTCCCAAGATGGGCGGCTATCGAATCCCTGCCTCCCTCCTGGGACAGCCCAGGATTCATATAATGCAGTGTAAGGTTAAGGAACTTTTCTTTAATGTTCTTTTCCCATTAACTTACTGTTTTTAATCTTTTGTTTAGTGAATATCACTGAGTAATAAAATTGTAGTCCCTGTGAGAATTTTGCTTTCCTCAGGTTTAAAGAGATGGGCAGAAGAGAAGTATGTTCTTTGGGGTGTTTGCCGCTGGTGGTCAGTCATTTGTCCCAGGCAGGAACCAGTTTGCGAGTGAGGTGAGGAGCAGGGGCTGAAGTTTATATTTTTAAAAGTAGACCGTATCTTGGCATTTATTTTCTTTGCTTTTGTATCCTTCTAAAATAGCATGTTCCTTTTTTTTTAATTTCAGAAATTATACATACTTAAGAAGTATATAGACAGTAGAGTATTATAAAGAAAATAACATCACCCATAATTCCCCTTCTCAGAGATAATGTTGGTCAACATAGTGTATTTCCTTCCTTACCAATCCATACATTTCCTCTGCATCTCTCTATAGATCTGTCTTATGTTACATCCTTTTTCACTTAGTATTTTATATTTTGCCATATATCATAAGTATTTTGTGATATCATTGGGACTTTTTCATAAATGTAACTAGTTTACTGAAGGGTCTTAGTTTTGGGGGGTTTTAGCTTCCCAGTCACTGTTTGCAGCCGATGCTCCTTTCCTCCTGGGTGTTGGCTCTCTGTGATCCTGGTCAGATTCCCCCACCTTCCTGTTGCTTTCTCTGACTGCAACAGTCCCGTTTTTGGTTCCCTAAGGCAGAGTGAGTCCAGGACATTTTAACACTTCAAGTTTCAAAGCTCGGCTCTTCTCATCTCCAGAACGGGACGGCTTGCCAAATGGCCACAGACAAGTGTATGTGGCGACGCTGCCGTACTTTCTTTCCCGGGACGCTGCACTTTGGGCCCTTCAAGCCTTACTGCACTGGCTACTCCAACAGGCACCCTCCTTCAGAAATCTCCTCACCAGATGAGGCACTACTTTCTGTGTCTGCCGTGCCTGGTACTCGGGAGGGTGCCCGTCAGACCCTCGCACAGATTCTTGCTAGCATCAGATCGGGCTGCAGGCTGCTGCTGTACCTCAGCAAGCTTCCTGCAGGGAGGCAGCGCTCTCATCTCTGCTTCTTCAGAATACCCACAGCCCTTACAGTTTTTCCTTTGGAGCCTCTTCTCTGGGACTTGGGAAGGAGGAAGCGCCCCATAGGAGGGGAGGAGATAGCACCTCATCATGAACTCAGCATCTCCCCAAAGGCCCAGGGTGACTTCTGACCTACCCAGTTGTCTTCACAGAGACAGTGAGGAAGGGAAGGTTGGGAGGAGAAGGGCTAGTTTTGCTGCATCTGAATAAATAAAATGGGGTGATGTCTGGCCCTGACTGCATGGAACTGCTCTCTGGCTCCCTTTAGAATATCAGGGTGACTGGTACCTTTGGTTGTCAACTGTGGGCACCGTTGTCAGCTTTAGCACTGGAACCAGCATAAGCCTGTCATGTGGACATGAATTTTAGTTAATGAATACTAATTTATGCATATCGCCTAATCGTCTTATTTTGGGCTCTCCAGACATAAGACAAGGACTTGCGTGTAGGTAGTTTATTTGGAGGTGATCCCAGCAACCACAATTAATAAATGAGGAAAATGAGTCAGGGAAGGGAGTACATTGATGAAAGGCTTGCCATGGGGTCACCTGGGGTGCAGTCCTGCTGGAGACCCACTGAGGTACCATGTGGAACATCCATGGTCTCTCATCCTACATTCCTTGAAGGTACCCTGGGAGATTTGGACTCTCTGGCCCTTCTATAGTGCCAAAGAGGAAGAGAGACCCAGGCAGCAAAAATAGGAAGCTGTCCGCACGTTGGAAATTCTGTCGTAATGGCTGGTGAACTCGGGGACCAGGGATTTGGGACACCAGGGATGTAGTTGGCCACACTAATTAAATGAATCAATCTCCTACCATGGGAAATGTAGGTGTAACCTTTTAATTTTACTATTATGAATCATGCTGGAATGTGTAGACATTTTCATGTACATTTACATTTTTGTTTATTTACTTACAATAGATTCTTTGATGTTTAATTGTTTTGTCAAATGGCCTGGCATTTTGAGTTAATTGATACAGCTTGGTGCAATTTAGCTCATTGACTCAAACTTAATGGTAGTGAGAGTGATTTTTTTTTTTTTAAATAAATACTCCTCAGCCAGTCCCACTCCTTGAACTAAGTAGGTGTTGGGAAGACTGTCTCCTCTTGCACCCACAGGTCCTCTGTGGGAGGGAGTACTGCAGCTTTGGCTAACTGCTGAAGTGAAGCCTTCCTATGTGGAATGTATTCTCTGAAAGGGTCTTACCTTTGCCATTGGATTCTCTCTTAGCTCTTATCCAGCCTCCAACCAGTTTTTGTAGAAGGTAAAGCACATGAGTAATGCTGAAGTATAAGAAAGGGAGAAATTAACAGTTAAAGAGGCTGCTCTTAATACAAAGTAAGCAGAAGAAAATCCATTCAGAACACTTACTCTGTGTAAGGCACAAAGTGGCTATTTGGGAGATTCCAACTCTTGACTCTTAAAGAGCATCTAATCTAGCTGAAGGAATTTTGGAATCCTTTCCTTATAGAAAGTTGTCTGAGTTGGAGCTCATTTGATAACATTGTAAGAAAGATCCTTTGCAAAAAAAAAGTGTGCAGTTTCTTCAGGTCTCTCATGGGTTTCTTATAGTAGAACTCAGAAGAAGCAAGCTAGTTGGTCTTTTAGGGGGTGTGTTAAAGGCAGAAACACTGGGAAAAGCTTAGGAAGGGTAGCTCAGAAGCTGCTGAGCCCATCTTGGCAAACATCTTCGAAAGAGGGGTCCCTACTTGGCTAAGTCCCTGAATTGCCGTTCTCCTTCATTATGGATATTAATGATCCAGCATTTCTAACTGTGGGGAAATGAACTGGGCTGGAATTAGAGTCCATAAGCATGATACATTTTTAAATAGATTCAAATGATAATTAAGAGATGCATGCACATTGGGGTCTGAGAGGAAGGACTAGCCTTTCAGCTTTCCTGCATGAGTTTATTTTAGCTAGGAAGAAAACTGAAGTGTGCCAGGCAGCTTCTTGGCCTCTTCCAGGCTGTCATAGCTACACCAGGTGCACTAGATGTCACTGTGTGAACTTCTACTGAATGAAAGATGACTAGAAAAGGAAAAGAAAGGTGAAATTGTAGTCTGCTGATACTGTTTTAGAGTCAGCATTCCCTCCCCTTTTATTTCTTTTTATTATCAGCTACTTTTAAGATTATGGAACGCATACATATACACATTTATGGATGACTAGGTTGTCCAACTAAGAATTGTTCTCTGACTCTGGGGACTCTTGTTCCCTTCAGGATCACTAAAGGGAGGTCTGTTTGTACATGTGTTCAGGAGCCTAGTAGAAAGAGACGTGTGATTTTATTTTGAAAGAATTAAGCCCTGAATGTCTTGTCCTGAGCTTATTGTATTATTTACACCAAATTCCACCTTAATGGCATTTTCCCCCTTTAAAGGAAAGAAAAAGGATAATAAAGAAAAGAATAGTTGAAGAAAAGGACAGTAATGGTACAATAAGTAAAAATATTTTGACTTCTAAGTTCTCCAAATGACAGCTCATTTTCAAATGTTTCATATTGCTTCATTTCATTTGCCAGTTTTCTGTCCTTCTAACCTATCCCATGCTAACATAATTGAAAATTTTATGATCCTGTGGCTGTGGTCTGATATTTATAATATACAATGTCATCTCGTGCCCCAGTGCCTGACCTCAAAGAAGAGAGATCTTTAGTCTATGAAATGATCCTATAATTGGAAGACGGAAGTGTGTCAGTGTAAATACCAGCACCACACTTCCTCTGTATAAAGAAAGGCTGTGAAAGATTCAGACGTGGTGTTGCTAAAGAAGAAATACAGACAGACCCCCCTAAGCCCACCATAAATCATTGCTGTCCCTTAAGACTATACAATTTTTCCTTTGCCTGAAAGCCTAGGATCTTTCATTCTCTGTTAAGTAACTCGGTAGCATCTTCCCTTAAAAATGTATGGCCCATAATCAATTAGGGCCTGGAGAGACCGTTACTCTATATTTTGTGCCATGCCTGCAGTATTTTGTAGTGCCCAATAAATATAAGAATAGCTGCGTGCCAGTATGTGTCATGGATAACCTTTATTTTCAGGCAAACGGTGGATATATACCTCAGCTTTGTGACACCTGTGGCTTGTATGTTCTGCATGTCTATAAAAATTGTGACACCTGGGAGTCTGCAACCCTTTTATTGAGTCAAATGATGTTCTTTAGAGTTAAAGACAGTACATGCGGGATGCAAACCTATAGAATTAGCAGACAGGTATCAAACATAAGTTAAGCTTTAATTTAGGGCATACTCTCAGTGGCTTTTATAATAATAATAATAATAATAATAATAATAATAATAATAATAGCTAACACATGACCAGCATTACCTGTATACTGTTCTATACACTTTCTATATATTGATTGATGCATTAATCCTCACAACAAGTCAGTGGAGTAGGGAGTATTATTCTCTCCATTTTGCAGTGGTAGCAAGTAGAGAAGTTAGGTTACTTTCCTGTGTTACACAGCTGGTAGGTGGCAGAGCTGGGGATGTAAATTTAAACTGTCTGGCTCCCGAGAGATCCTGCTCACTTAGAAAAATTGAACCCCTCCCCCGGCCTCCAGAGGTATCTTCAGGTACGTTGCTTTTCATCTTCTGCTAGAACCTCTCTGGGCTTCAATTTCCTGAGAATTGAAAAGACTGGTATGGTTAGTTCTAGCCTCTTAATTCGTTCCCTCTCCAGAATCCTATGGTTCTATAATCTGCCAGAGGTGTTCTAGAGAGTGTTCAGTGGAATATTCTAGATGTGGATTGGAATCTGGGCAGTGGGGCAAGGGAGAGAGTCAAAGGTACCCTCCTGGATACCTGAAAGTATGGTACTGCCACTAAGGGAAATCGGAAGGTCAACATCTGACAAGGCTATGTTTGAACTCATGCAAGTTTAGTTTTTGCAGGTGGAGAAACATGTCAATAGGTTCACAAGGCAACTGGTAATATGGTTACAGAACAACATTTCTGGAACCTTGGCTTATAGACCACATGCATCAGAATTACTCGGGTGCTTGTAAAAAGGAACATCTTGGGTTCCTCTCCAGATCTACTGAGCCAGAAACTCTCAGGGGACCCAGGAATCTGCATTTTATCAGGCTTCCTAGGATATACTTAAGAACCACTGGGTGAGAACTTGAGGGGCAGCAGTTGGCGATGTCAATTCAAGAGCCACAAAAGGTTAAGAGTTCTCAGAGGGGGAAAAATGTACCAAGAGAAGTGTGAGATCCAAAGTCACACTGAAGAGGAAGGCCAGAGGGGAGGCTTTTAAGGGTGGGAGGGAGCAGGGCGGTGAAAGGAAGACAGGGAGAAATGCTGTCACTTGACCTTGAGGACATAGATGGAACTAGTTTAGTCAAGGGATGGAGACAGATGGAGACACATTTAGAACTAGAAGTGGGTGTGTGGTGATAAAATGTAGACCCTGAAGATGAGGATTGAAATAAGATGGCAGTATGAAGGGGCATATCATCACAAGAGATGGCTTGTCAAAATAAGCAAAATCTGTGCTTGTCAGAAAGGCCTTTTGAGTCATATTCTTACAAGAGGTAGATGCCACTTTGGGCCAAGTAAGGTAGCTCAGGGTAGGCAGGGGCCAGTGTTTGTACCCTTTCCCATGTTGGCCTTTCATTAGCATTACTGTGGGGCAAAGATAAGGGCACTGTTCTTTGGCGATGAACGATGAAATTATACGCAAAGACATGAGATATGTTCCACTCATTTGAATGGTGTTCATGTAAGCTAAAAAATATCTCCCTCAAAGATATCCACATCCTAATTCCTAGATCCTGTGAATGTTAATGTTACCTTATATGACCACCCTCCCCCCCAAAAAAGTCGTTGCAGGTGTGATTCAGTTAAGGATCTTGAGTTGAGAGTATTCTGTATTACCTAGGTGGGTTCTAAATGCAATCACACATGTCCATAAAAGAGAGAGTCCAAAGTGGCCACACACACACACACGCACACACACACACACACGACAGGAGGAGGCAGAGACTGAAATGGTGTGGCCCCAGCCAGAGAATATCAGCAGTGCCCAGAACCTGCAAGAGGTGTGGGACAAATTCTACCCTCTTAGAGCCGTTGGAGGGAGCACAGTTCTGTGGACACCTTGATTTCAGCTCAGTGAAAAGGACTTTGGACTTCTGGGCTCCAGAACTGTCAGAAAATAAAGTATGTTGTTTTAAGCCACCAAGTTTTGGTAATTTATTCTAGCAGCCACAGGGAATTAGCACAGTGTCCCATTTGGGAAAGGGGTAACGTGATGCACAAAGAATTCTTTTTTATGTCCCCGCCCCTCAACTCAGCACCACCTTTATTTCTAGATGGGTTAAAAGTGACATCCTTCACAAAGGCACTTTCAGCCACTCCATCCCTCCTTGTCTTCTTGACAGTTTGGAAGGAATTAAAGCACTTTGCCTTTCCCACAGTGACTAATGGAGCTTGCTGTGCTATTAGAGTGGTATTTTACTGTACTTTTTTTGGGTAAATTGTGGAACTCATTACTGTAATACTTGAACAAATTTAAACACCTAACTCACACTCTTTTTATTCCTTTCTCCCTGTGTGACTAACTGTAGATACTGCATAATGAAACCAAATAAACTCTGTGAAGTGTGTAATGCCTACTTAATTCTGTCCCTGTTCTCTAAATCAAGTACTTCTCTTTTCTTTCTGACTAGAGCCAGTCATTTAACTCATACAATAATACCCTTTTGTCCACATTTAGTTACCTGGAGTTTGTACAAATGGAAGTCAAGTCGAGTTAGATTGTTGGGGCACTTAGTGATTAATGGAAACAACTTTTGTATTAGTGTAAAGATAAGAAGTAGAATTTATAATGCCTTTTGGTTGCATTGATGGGTCCCTGCCTTCTTAGAGAGTTTACTCGGAGAAGGAAAACAAGGAAACACAAAAGTGATTACAGAGATATGTACACACCACACACACACACACAAACAGAAAATAAGAGACTGGTTACAATTGATCATTTTTTTCCGTTAGGTTGTCAGTATGTGGTGAACTCATTGTCTTCTATAGTAAGGATGATTTGGATTGAACGTCAACTTGTTTAAAAGTGCAAGGTGATTTTTAAAAAGATTGATATCTTTCACTTTCTTTGACCTGTGTTTTTCTTTACTTCATATGAAACTCAAAGGAGAAAAAACAAGTAAAATAAAGCAGAACGATATTTAGTTATTTCATACTAAATATCATGCAGATCAAGTTAACTGCTAGTTTTTAGAGATTAACAGCCTTATTTTTAAAAAATCTAACCAATGATCTTAATTAACTTGAGATATTTTTGAGCTTCTCTTTTGTCTTGATCCTTTCTTTTATGAAGCTATTTTGTGATATACCTGGCCCAACCCAAATTGGACTGAAGTCTTGACTATATTTTATGCAAACTATTCTTACAAGCTTACCCATTTGATTTTAATGGTTGGGAAGGCTGGAATTATGAGTTAGGAAGAAGAAGCCGACTGTCTGAGTATTCATGCATTCAGCCCTGAACCTTTTAAATGTACTCATCACCATTCAGGAAGCATAATTCATGTCTCCATCAAGAAAGCAATTGCGAGGATAAATTTTTCAAAACTGTGGGGGGAGAAACAAACCTGAAATGAATGTATGTCTCAGGACTCCATATGCTTAAATCACCAAGACTCCATCTTTTTCTGATTACCTTTGTATCCCCAAAGCCAAACTAACTCACCAAGTAGAAATGGTCTTTAAACTTTCTCAGACTGATTCAGATAGCTCTTTCTCTTTTTGAATCTCTTAAGTGGTTTCTACAGATTTGCCTCATAAACTTCTGACTTTTCTTCCCCTCCAGCTCCATTCTGAGTGGCATTGTGCAGGATATGGCTACTGTGATTGGACCCGTGTAGACTTCAGGTAGCTCTGTGATTGTGATTTCAGGCTCTCAAACTAGAAATGCTTCCTGGCTTGGTTCACCCTTTCTGCATAAACTATAGCACTAACAATGAATAAAGAAGTAAGGACATTGGTGCTCATTCTTCCTATTTTGAAGTTTAAACCAGGAAACACAGGTAGGCAACCACTAATTATAATGTACTGTAGATTAGAGACACACCCCCCGCTATGACCACCATGAAGAATATTACAGGAGGACCTAATCCAACATATTTTCAACCAATATGAAACGCAGAATTACCATCTGATTGAATGGACTGTCTTACATGGAAAACACCACCAGCCTCTAATATTTGTGGGGCCTAGAACAAGAGGATCCCTTCCTTTCCCACTTTTGACTCCCTCCCAAACCTTGAGAGGCTTTATGTAATGCTGATAGACACTCCAGCCTGCAATTGTCCAGTTCTCTTTACATTCTTCCACACAAACAGCTGCTCTTTGGCCATTCCTCATGTGGCCCAGGGCATCATCACAAGTAGAGGCGCAGGAAAAAGCCCTCAGAAGCCCCTCAGACAGGTGAGGGTCTTACTGGCAGGGACGTCTAGGTTTCTGGGTATGGACAGCATGGTTTAGAAGAGGGAAGAAGGCACAGGCTCCAAGTGGGCTATCTTTTTGGACCCATAGGCTATTTCCCATGTAGAATATTAACAGCTGAAAGAGTGGTAGATCAGGGTCTCAGAATACTCAGGGCTTAGGCTGGTTCCCGAGTTGCCTAGCGGCAGTACTGGAAAGACAGTTTTTTTCCCTGAATCAAGTTAGAGATGTATTTGTTTCATAATTCACAACTCCTTTGATTCCCTTCTTTTCTCTCCTTTCTCTTTCCCCTTCTTTCTTTCTGTCACTATTCTTCAGTGCCCTTTGTTCTTCTTCATTCTACGAATATTTAAGAGTATCTTGTTCTAGAATCCTGCAGTTGGATGGTTTAACTTGAGCTCTTGTTCACCAAGAGCTCTAGAGTTTTTGTATTCAGCCAGCACCCCAGGTGAACCATGGAACAGAAGGAAGTCAGCTGATGTAGTTTGGAGACATTTTTCCAATAGGCCCCATAAGACATTCCTTTTGGTCTTTAGTTTCCAAGTTGGATGAACCTAGACTCTCGCATCTGCCACGTTGCCTTTTGTTATTAATAAACTTTCTTTTTATTGGCTCAGTCTCTAACAGCACAGAATCTGCCTGACAACATGCATACACTGGGCCTATACATTTTTAAGAGTTAGAAGATTTAAAATGTGTGGTAGTAAAAATGTAAAGCCTTTTAGTTTATTGAAATGATAAAAGTGATGAGGAGGAGGCAAAAATCTCTGTACCACAAAATAATAAAAGATTTAATTTTTAAATGTTCTCAGTATAGTATTAAAGGATGAAGTGGCATAAGGCCAGGACAAATTGGGAGAAGCAAAAAATAAAACAAAACAAAACCCCACAGATATTACATATTTTGGCTTTTTTCTCATTAAAGAAACGTCTTATAAAGAAACATTACAACTTTTAGACACTATGTTATTCAAACTCTATAGACTGTGCTGTCCATCACAGTAGCCACTAACCACATGTGTCTATTGAGTCCTTAAAATGTAGCTAGTCTGAACTGAGATTTGCTCTAAAAATCACACTGGATTTTGAAAACTTAGTAAAAAAAAAAAAAGTAAAATATCTCAATAATTTTTGTTGTTGTATAGTGAAATATTAATATTTTAGATACATTGGATTAAATAAAATGTTATTAATGTCAGCTTCACTTGATTCCTTGGAGTTTTTAATATGGCTGCTAAAAATTCTTATATATACTGCACATTTTCTTTCCATAAGTGCTGATGGAGCTGACTCTGAAAGTTGAAAGTTGATATCTGTCACATTCTATAGATAAAATTCATATATATTATAAATTATATATATAAGCCTGTGGGAAATTATTGAGAGTTTGGGTGGGTGGTTTGCACATTTGCTTCAGAATTTGCTGCATCTCTGGAGGATGGATGACGGAATGATTCTTTGGCCTATCGCATCCTGGATCTTTGCGTGGGTGGCTCCATCTCCTGCCATTTTTTCCACACCAAGGTTGTCCCTTCATAGAAGCTTCCCTGAATACTCCAGCTAAAGCAGCCTCAGTGCTGCTTTTACCCCATTCCCCAATCATTCTTCTACAATTTTACTTTCTTTGAACTATACCAATATCAGTAATTATCTTGCTTGTTTTCTAGTTTATTTTCTGTCTCTCCTACTGGAATGTAAGCTGCATAAGGACAGTGACAGTGACAATATCTAAATTGATTATCATTATATCTGATAAGGAGTTAATATCTAAAATAGCTAAGAAACTCATCAACTCCATAGCAAATAACCAAATAACCCAGTTAAAAAATGGGCAGAGGACCTGAATAGACCATTTTTCTAAATAAGACATATAAATGGCCAACAGAAATATGAAAAGGTCATTAGGGAACATCACTAATCATTAGAGAAATGCAAATTAAAGCCAGAGTGAGATAGCACCTCACACCTGTCAGATTGAAGGAAAATTCAAGAAATAACAAGTGCTTGCAGAGATGTGGCCAAAGGTAACCCCTGTATACTCTTGGTGGGGATATAAATTGGTACAGCCATTATGCAAAACAGTGTGGAGGTTCCTCAAAAGCTTAAAAACAGAAATACCACATGATGCAGTAATCCTACTTCTGGGTATATATCCAAAAGAAATGAAATAATTATCTCGAAAAGTTATCTGCACTCCCATGTTCACTGCAGCATTACTCATAGTAATAGCCAAAGTATGGAAACAACCTAAGTATCCATTGACAGATGAATGGACAAAGAAAATGTGGTGTACACACACACACACACACACACACACACACACATCAAGAGATATTATTCAGCCTTTCAAAGGAAGTAAATCCTGCCATTTGCAACAACATGGATGAACTTGAAGGACATGATGCTAAGTGGAATAAGCCAGGCACAGAAAGACAAATACTGTATGGTATGACTTGTATGTGGAATCTAAAAAAGTTGACTCACAGAAACAAAGTAGAATGAGGGTTGCCAGAGGCTGAGGGGTGAGGGAAATGGGGAGATGTTCGTCATAGGGTGCAAACTTTCACTTATGAGATAAGTAAGTTCTGGGGAATCTAATGCACAGCATGATGATTATAGTTAATAATGCTGTATTGTATACTTGAAATTTGCTAAGAGAATAAATCTTAGGTGTTCTTACCACACACACAAAAAGATAACTATGTGAGATGCTGGATATGTTAATTAGCTTGATTGTGGTAATCATTTCACAATGTATATGTATATCAAATTATAATGTCCACCTTACATATGTGACAAACAATTATTGTTTGTCAATTATACCTTAATGAAGCTGGGAAAATTTTTGAGATGCAGGAAATGCTCACAATATAATGCTAAAAGAGAAAAGAAATGATATAGACTGTATATAATATAATCCAAATTTTACAGAAAGCCTATCTAAAAGCTTAGAACAAAATACTAGAAATACACATAAACATATTAATAAAAGTTGTTATTCTGTGTTAATAAATAATATGATTATCACTATATCCTCAGTGCCACCTTGACAGTGACCATGGATGCACAGCAGGTAGTAAAGTCACTAAATAAATGCCTGCCAGTTGATTTTCTAACTACCAGTACATTAGGTTGTAGCTAGATACACTGAGATAGCCAAACCCATAGATACATTGCAATTTATAATGTTTTACTTATTCAAGTGTTTATAAGATTTGCATATTTAAGACTGGGGCTGATACTATGTTTAATAACAGATTTAATAATAGATTCAAGTTCTAGAACTGTCTTGGCTCCATATAGCTTTAGGCAGACCAGTAAAAATTTGGGGTTTAGTTTCATCTCTGAAATGAAGGATTTGAATTAAATGATTGTTCAGTAGTCTTTAGGTCTGAAATTCCATGTAATGGATTTCATTGAAAGGTTGTGTTTCACTTGAGTTACTAATTGCCTGAGTCTTTGTCATCCCTTGTTCTATGAGGGGACAGAACCCTGAGGGTAAGTATGAAAGTAGGGGAAGGGTTTTGGGCTCCTTGGGTAATCACTGGGACAATGGAAGGCCACATTGGGGGTTGGAGGGGCATAGAGAGAAAGAGCCTTATGCTCAGGATGCTATGACAGGAGGCTGCTAAAGAGAAGGTCTGCCATCTTCCAGTTTATGTCTGTGAAGTAACTGTGTGTGTATGTGCATGAGGGCTTTTTTCCCCTCTTCTATTATATTGTGGCATTTTTCCCTTTTCATACAGAGGGAGAATAGGATAAATTAGAAATTACCCTTTGCTTTGGACAGTGAACTAAACTAATCATGGAAGGAAATGCATGAAAGACATTTAGGAAGAGAAAAATAGAAAAGAGCTTCAAGGGATAAAGTGACAGGTTCTTGAGACTCACCAAGAAGTGCTGTTCAGCTTCAAAGATGACAGCATTGCCGCAAAGGGTGCACGTAAGGGTCTTTTGAGAAGGACAGTTTCTCTCCAAACGTGTGGAGATAAATTTCTCTATAACCCTGAACTTTCGGCACCAGGTGTCCTTCTCAGTATTTCAATTTACTTTTATAGACACTTCTTGATGAAGACCTATTCTCTTTTCTTCGTTGTTTATAATGGGTCGTTCAGATATCCAAGTGCACAATGACCAGGAATCCGAATGAGCAATACTCCCAGGAATTCGTAAACAAACTCTGCGGTTAGGGTGTTTGCGCCATTTTAGAACAGGGGTCTCCTCGATGAGGGGGTGATGGGATGGGGGGTGGGTTGCTTCTATTTGGTGATGCGACCGAGTGGGGCCAGTGGGTGGGTGAGAGTCTAGCAGGCTAGTGAGGAAAGAGATAAAACTTTTCAAGACTTTCATTTATCTTGTTTCTCGGTGTTAGAGTTCTTGAAGAGTTCAGGTATAATCACAGCCTTCTGTTGCAACAGGAAGCACCATCTGCTGAAGCATTCTGTAAGCAATATAACATCTCTCCAGAGATAGTTTAGCATTCAATTCACAAAGAAGGATGGCAGGGACTTGTAAACAAAAGGAAACAACCGAAGCAGTGAAGAATGGGCTGTGCTCTAAACATTCAATATGTTTCTTTATAGCTGAGAAACCCTGTAATGCTACAAAACCCTCAGAATTCTCGGATGTATTAATTGTTTTGTTTTGTGTCTGTGTTTAAATGTAAGTCTTTGAAACTGCCTCTTCTAACAGACTACTCCTGGTTTTTATTTTTGTTTTCTTTCATGATAAGCCATTTTTCAGGGGTCAGGTGGGTCATGAGTAGTTAGTGGTGGAAAACTTAAAAATATAGTAATCAAAATATTTTACAAATGCTGTACTTTGTATATAGCTACGTGCCCAGGGTAGCAGCACATCAAAGGCTGGGGGTGTTCGGCACTATATTATGAAATGGGGTCTTAACTGTAGAACTTTCCTATTTAGAGCTTTGATATTTTGTCATAGGAGAAACAGCAGACAGTCCCCAAATTTCGGTAGATACCAAATTAGTTGAAAACACTTCACTATACCCTAAAGGACAGTCCTTTGGAAACTGATCTGCACCATCAAAAGACCAAATGTGTATGAAAAGTGGTCTCAGTTTTTCTGTAGTCCAGTTTGTCTCTGATGAAAAGACATAGTGGGGGGAAATTGGTAATAGAAAGCAAATCAACCTTTTGGTTTAATTCAATTCTTTAAGCAGAGTAGGAGCTCAAAAATTATGCGTAAATGAATGAATGATTTGGGGGCAAATTAGTATTGATGAAGCCCTTCAATGTCCAGTTTCTTTCATTAGATACTCAGACCAGGGAGATTTTGATATTTAGTTGCATATTTTCCAAAACAGTCAATATCTTATTTTATGGTGTTTTTTTTTTTTTTTTTAAATTTTATTTATTTATTTGAGAGAGAGAATGAGATAGAGCATGAGAGGGGGAAGGGTCAGAGGGAGAAGCAGACTCCCCGCCGAGCAGGGAGCCCGATGCGGGACTCGATCCTGGGACTCCAGGATCATGACCCGAGCTGAAGGCAGTTGCTCAACCAACTGAGCCACCCAGGCGCCCCTCTTATTTTATGGTTTATATGGCATAGAAAAATTTACAGAAGCATTGACCATGATTTAAAATCTTAAACTCAGAATCTGGACTGTAAATACTCTGAATTGCAAAATTATAGGAGAGAAAAAAAAAAAAACCCTTAATGTCTCTCCCCTCCAAAAACAAAAGTATAATTCTTATTGCTGTATCATTAAATAAATTAATGATACTCTGTGCACGTGCATGCATGCACTACACCTCAATAATTGTTTTATCTGATGGTCTTTATTACCTTGTAGAAATTATATTGTCATAATTAAAACAAGTTTCATTATTTTCCACTTCTACTCCCATATATTAGATCACTACCATTTTTGCGGTAGGCCATTAGGCAATGCAGATTGTTTTCTCCTAGATTTGTCAGTTTACTGTTTTTAAAAGAATTAATCACCTGTCCTGTAGCTTCCCTTGTAACTCTCCTGGTTTCCATTTGGATGGAACTCCTGACTTTTTGGAATTACAGAATGTCGGTGGGAGGACTGCAGACAGCAGTTCTCTCCTGATCGGGGTAAGGAAGCTACAATATTGTCGTAAAGTCCATGGAGGTGTTCTGTTGGCTAGTTTGGTTGGCTAGCAGAGCATTTTAAACAGTTACGAGTCCTTTCAACAACCTCGTGAAGTAAGTCCATTGTGAATTAAGTACCACTGCAGGCCTGGCTCTCAAACACTCACTTAGCAACTTCGCTTTCTGTCCTGCCTGGGTTCTGCATTTGTTGCTCTCTAGGTGTATGATTTTAAAACTTCTGGTCTCTATGCAGACATTTTTGCCATTTATTATAGAGCAGAGCAGGCTTTAGGCATTCCTTGGTTCTTCATCATGATCCTATGAAAACATATATGTATACACACACACCCAGAAACTATATGCATTATCCCATGATGTGAACCTATAACTTTATTGACATATAGCCTATGGGTTCTTCACAGTGGCCACTGATCTTCATTAAAAATCAAGTTCCTAGTTTTAGAAGTTTTAAAATATCGTATATAAAATAAAATATTATAATCATTTGTATATTTATGAGAGAAAAGCCTCCAGAATAGCATCCACTCTCATTTATTCAACATCTTTTGTATTCTTGCTTAACATCTTATATGTTAGGTATTGAGTTCTGACACTGTAATGACCCTACAGGAGATCATCGATTTGATATCACCTTATAGTTTCTGTTTACTAGGGTAATGGGTGATAACAATGACAGTGTGGCCAAGGGAATAGTCTTTAATTTAGCCCATTATGGGCTAGCTTTTATTCCTCAATTCTCTTATCTAATGTCATTTCCTGGAAGATAGTCTTTAAGTTAGTTAGCTCCATGGACACTTAGCTTGATATGTGTTCCTAAGACTAGTTGCCTGATGTATCATCTCTGAAACATCGATCTCTCTGAATCCTTTATATTTTGCTGTGGTGTTCCTGGCCATGAGTAGGGTTCTATGTGGGAATGGGAGGGCCCCTTTGTATCTACTTGTGTAGGAGAGTCATTTCCTGCCTGTAGCCTGACTTGCAGCAGGAAGCCCACTGGGTGGTGCTCTGTCACTTTCTGCGGAAGGCCATTAAATGTCCTTCCTTGTCCAAATGCACTACTGGTGTGCTGGGATAATGGTCTCCCCAAGATGTCTATATCCTAATCCCCAAAACCTGTGAATATGTCAGCCTGTAGTTTGCCCCATCCTTGTGCCTCTCTCACCTGTGATTAGGAAATGGGAAGAGCAGTGTCATAAATTCCTCTGAATAAAGCTGAGCCAGCAAAGATCACAGACACTCAGGTACATTTGTGAACTAAGCAGATACATAACCCTCATACCTGAGTCCGCCTATCCATATTTTGTACACTCCAGATTTCTGACAGATACTTTTCCTGTTATGTGAATTTATGAGACTGGCCTCAAATCCTGGTCTTCTGAGTCTCTGTCCACTGTCCTTTCCTATTATACCATGGTTGCTAGAGCTTCCCAGGAACAGGAGCCTGTGGTGTCTTAGGTGCTGCTCCCCTAACTGAGGAGATAACCTCTGCTTTGGGCTTTAGCATTTCTTCCACATTAGTGCTTCCATCATTAAAGGCGGTTACAGTTTTCTTGGTAACTTCTCTAGTCTTTTAATTTGTAGGGATTCCCAAAGAGGGGCTTCGGGGTATCTATCTCATTGTTAATGATTTCACATTGCTTGTTGAAGTGTCTGTGGGCCCTGAAATGGAAGTGCTATCGGGGGCCGTTCTCCTCATGCTTCTGCCCAGCTTATATTACTCCTGGGTGTAACAAGGCAGAATTAGTGATTCTACTTAGGGGAGTTAGGCTGTGCAGAAATGTCTTTTAGACTTTTTATGACAGAATTCCAAAACTCCATTGGATTCTCTGAACCCCTTCATACAAACCCTAATCCCTGAAAACACTAATAGTTGTGTTTCCAAATCCTGTGACTTCCTCTTGCAATGTTATTGAATTTGGGGACATTCACACGTAAGGAAGTTAAGTGAATTTCCCATATAACCTAAATGGTTAGTGACCCAATTTCCTATTGCAGAGGTACTGGCACTTGAACATAGGTCTTTTGACAAGAGTTGGTAGATTTGGTGAGAGAATTTTCCATGGTGGTCAGGAAAATCCATGAACAGATTTAGAAGCAGCATTAGATTTTGAAAGCAGCATTATCTGGAGAACTGTGCATTAAACAGTTGATTTAGAAAGGTCTCCAAGTTCTTATTTAGAAATAAACTGTCCACAGAAATCCAGAAAACTGCCAAATAGATTTATTTTCTGAAATCACAAGCAATTTTTTAATTAAAGTATAAAGCCACGGGCCAGGCATTGTAACAGCCTATGAGGTTGATTCTGTTATTGTTGTTGAAAACCGACCTCCATGCTTCAGAGCCAAATGTACCTCGAAGACAGAGTTTGGGATAAAGAAGAACAATAGCTTTATTGCTTTGCCCAGCAAAGGAGGCTGCAGCAGGCTATGGCCTTCAAAATCTGCAAGCCCATCCAGAGGAAAGGGCTGAGGGGTGGGAGGTGGTTTATAGGGAAAGACAGGATCTAGCTAGTTTTGATGGGAATTGTGTATGTGCTACCAGCCTCCTTCGTCATGTTTTTAGGGTGGTGCCCGTTTCCTGAAACAAAAGGCTGTGAAGGGAGAATGGGTTTACAGAAGAGAGGAAAAAGATTATTTTAAAATCGAACTCCACTGAAGCATTAGTGCAGCCATTTTGATTTTTGTTCATCTTTATGCTTTTTAAGCGGTTTCATTATTATTCCCATTTTGTACATGAAGAAATTGAAGGCATTGAGAGGTTACATACATTTTCCCAGGGGTCATGCAGCTTGTGGCAGAGCTAGGACTTGAACCCTGGCAGTCTGGCTCCAAGGAGCATGATAGTAAGACTACATTATGCTGCTTCTTAAAAAGAGATACAAGCAGAGAGCAAGTCCAACAGATTTGGCCATTATCAAGGGTTGACTGCTAAGGTCGTGGTGGTGGTGGAAGTATATGAAGGGGAGAGAATTTAAGATGATCGATTAAAGATTTCTTACAAAGAGCTACCTCCACTTTAACATTCTAGTTCACCTTATCATTCAGCATACTTGAAACTTTCTATAGTGTAATTCTCTTCCACAGCAAAATTTTTATCGTCCACCTCCAACACTGAACTGCCCCGAGAATCTTAGTGCAGGATGTTGAGTCACAACATGCTGTGGAGATTCATCACAACTTAAAAGAGGTAGCTATTCAGTGACTGTGTGCATGTGATGGAAAATTTAGCAAAGCTTGACATGGTATCCTACATAATTCAACAAACAAAAGCTCTTCCAGGCTTCCTTTGAGGTTAGATAGATAGATAGATGAAATGAAATTTAAAAATCTGATTTCTCTTCCTTTTGTGCTGTAAAAGTCATGAAAGAAGTGTCTAAGGATAACCTCTTAACCCTCAAATTGCTCAGTTTTACTCTCTTCTTACTGGAGGAAGGAGAGTTGTATAGGATCCATTTTCAGAGGCTAGCATGTACCTTGTGGGCCAAACAATTGTTGAACGCCAGGAAGCTGCAGCCAAAATAACACCTTTTACTTGTGTTGTGGTTTATATATAAATTTCCACGTGGAATTTCATTTTCACCTAGGCTGATGCTGAGGTATAGGAAATATTTTCACCTGACCTATGGACAGCTCAGGCTCAATGAGGTTTAGAGAATTATTGACAGTCATGTTGGTCACACTCAGCATGTCTGACTCTTGAACCCAGGGCTGCTCATGATAAGCCCAGGACTTTTTGTACTGCAAGGCTGCTACCCTGATTCTTCCCTTTTCATTCCCAGGGAAAAGTGGCCTATATCTCCAGCTCTCTGCAGGCAGAGGAAGCCAGTGTGTTGTGCCTTTATCGTCCCTCTGTGGTCCTATCCTACACTCAGCACACCATACGACAGATTGCAAAGTTTTGGTGGTCCTAGAGCCTCAAGAATCATGTTTAAGTTTCCTTTTGCAGTAGATGACTCATTCAAGATTTGGTCCCTATATGAAAATTGTATAGATCTCAAAAGTTGCACACCATACATTTTGACATCCATCTACTGCTATTCTCATTGAGAGAACAAGGGTGGGTTTCCAAAGATCATAATCACAAATTCTCTGTGGCATTTGAGGTTTGACCACATCAATCTTATTTAATTGATAGACACTTATATTCTCATGTTGCAACTTGTATCTTGCTTGTGCTAGATGCAGAGGATAAAATAATAATAAAGACACAGTTCATGTTTTCAAGTAGCTCATAATCTAAAGTGGGAATATTATAGTCCTACTCACATAGAATTATTACCAAAATGGTAACCAAGAAGGTCAAACCCTTGTCTAAATTTCTTATCAGGATGATTAGACTTTGCTGGATATTTTCTGTTTGCTTCCCTAGATCCATTCTCCATCATTTTCCCCCCTGTTCTGTGTCCTTGGGGCTGACATTTGTTGACTGGATCAGTGGGCTCCCTTGCTTTCTGGCTTCTGGTTGGGTTTGCCCTTTGGCAGAGAGAGATAAAGCTATTTGTTCATTTTGCATTCCTCTTTGGTGGACTGTATTCCTCTTGGTTGTTATTGACTGTATCCTTCTACCTATAAAGACCATAGCTCATTCTGGGTGACCTAGTCCTATAGCTATAGCTACCACTTTTCCTTTAGTTCTCTGAACCCCTCCATCTCCAATCTCCTCCAGGGTGATAAGAACTCCCTGCTGTTGCTAGTCATAGAGTATTTCACTCTTGGTGAATTTCACTTAATCCGGCCTACACCCTGTAAATATCCTACCATTAAACTTTCTTTGATTACCTTCTTTGAATTTGCCATCTGGCTCCTAAAGAACCCCAAGTCATTCAAGTCTCTCCGTTATCTAGCTCTAAACTCTCAATCCAGCCACATCTGTCAGTGTGTCTCACTCACAATCTATACCCTCTCCTCAAAGGATTTCACAGTGGAGTCATATTCTGGAAGGGCCCTCTTATCAATAAATGTTACCCTGTTCATGAAGACTCACTATCCCAATCCACTGTCAAAATTAAACCCACCTTCCTCTCTGCTCCTAATACCAAATCAAATGCTGAAGTATTATTGCTTATTTCATTCTACCTTTTCTCCATTTATTTGCATGCTTGTCCTCCTCATCAGGCCACATGCTCCCTGAGGTCAGGGCCTCCATCTTTCTCACATCTGGAAATCAGTCCACAGTGAGCAGTGACTGTGGGTTCAATTGCTAAGGAGTGGGCTTGTAAGATGAATATGCAATCGTTGCTGGTTAATAGTATAATCTGGGAATAACTTAGACTCTGCTTTTGTTTTTTTCACATATATTGAGGAGAAGGATGAAACTTTTCAAGGATAACCATGGTTTAGGACTCTGTATAGAAGATGAAGGGCTCTTTCTTCCACTGACAATGATTTTCAAGCCCTAACTCCTTTGCGTTGTGAGGGGAAATTTGGCTTAGCTGGAATTTGTGGAAATGAAGAGTAAAATGGAACTCTGGTTTGAGAAGACTTCTTTTAGTAGGCACTACCCAGTTTCAGGAAAGACCTCTAGTATATAAGACACAAAGGGTGTAGAATAGGTTGAAGGGGCTACAATTTGGTGCTGGGTCAGAGTGTTACTTTCCTTTAATTTCTCTTGTTTGCTTAGTCTGTGTTCCTTCTCAGTAAGACAGGTGTCTTGTTTTGTCCTAAAGTCAAATTTTTAGTAGTCAGATCTGTTCTTCCTTTTCAGCTCAACGGTTTGCATGGAGATTATACTTAACTGTTTTATCGCGGGCACAGATTTCCCAACATGTGGGTTAGAGAGCAGCTGTTTGCCCCTAGAGCCCATGGACATGAAGGCTCTATCTACTATTGGCTTTCTTTATTACTTGATCAGCACTGTCACTAATGCAAATCTATTTCCCCACATGAGAAGCGACATTAATTTTATGTTGTTTACGTACTCTTGCCATAAGGTTAAGCAATTCCTACTATTAAGCTTGATGAAATTGCATTACCTTAATGAAATGCACTTTACTGATAAAGAAGAATGTCACTTTCACAAGTGGAAGCACTGTTAGCAAATTTTTACGAGAGAATTCCCAAAATCATATCTTAATTGCTTGGACAGCTGTGTAGTTTACATAACGAGCAAACAATGCCAAGGTTTTTTATTTCCTTTGTCAGCTGTACTGGATGTTAGTATGCATGGTGGACCTTTTTTGGGCCTTTTATTACTTGATTGCAAATCATTCTTCATTGTTGCCCAAATTTATGGAAGGACATTGCTCCCTGAGGTGCCATTTCCTTTCAGGTCTGTAACTGAACATGACTGATGGCGCCAGAGTAACAGTTGCTTATTACTGCGTTCACTGAGCTGTGATTGCTCCAATACTTTATGTTGGCAGATGTGTTTCCCTAGGAACAGCATCTCCGAGACAGAGGTCATTGATCAAACCCCCTCTGGCTGTTCCATTATGTGCAAATTATTGCTAAAAGCAGAGAGGTTGTGAGGGAGGCGGTGTGTACTCATTGCAGACATAGGGGAGGGAAGTCCAAAAATGAAAGAAAGAAAAAGAAAGAAAGAAAGAAAGGGAGGGAGGGAGGGAAGGAAGGAAGGAGGGAAGGAAGGAAGACACGTGTAATGAAGCAGAAAAGAATTCCACCTCAACTAGAACAATGTTTTTATAATGTGAATTAATAAGGAAAAAGAGGAAATTAAGTGACTTTGAGAGACAAACAATGGGAAAGGAGTCAGATGTTATCATTCTGAGGTAACGTCTGAATTTTGGGCTTGCTGACAGCATCCTTGGCAGCTGTCCCTGCCTAGAAGAGGGCATGTTTGTGGGCTGTACCCAGAGCACTGTTGTCCTAATAGGGTAAGGACTACGGGAGTTAAGTGGCCAATGCACAGCATTCTCTTCCGTCCAATTCTGGGCCAAATATTTAGGAAATGCTGGAGACATACAGGGATCTCCTGGTCCCTCAGCTTCTCTGGGCTGGGATGGAAGCCATAATGGATTGACTGATAAATGGGAAGCACTTAAATCTAGACTGTCCTTTGCTCAGGCTTGATAGAGTAACGCTTTCTTAGCTTTAGCAGTGGCTCTTCTCAGCAGATTTCCATTCCAGAAAAGATGGATGGTCCCCCATCTGTGTCTGTCCTTTGGTAGCTTCAGTTAGACTATGGAGTGGCTCAGGTACAGCATGTGGCCTACACATTCAGCAAGAATCCAATGGGCCCCCCAGCCACACGGCGCTACCCCATTTCTCATACCGACAGTTTTTTAGTGTTGGCAAGACTCCTTTCATATTATTGCAATTCAGTTCTCCTTATTTAGAAAATCTTTCCTCATATTGAATCAGATTTTCCCAGGGTCTAAGTCACTCCCTTGACACACATTAGAGGCTTCAGGAACAGTGTATGCTAATTCATGGAACATTGATATAGTCTTTAGGGTATTGCTAGGGTCCTCCTAAATATTGTATTTACCCTCAGGGTAGCTTGATGTAATCCCTCCATAACCCCTGAGGAAAGATGAAGGGGAGTATAGGAGCTCATTTACTTGCAAACAGAAGCCTAAGTGAGGCTTTATGTTTGTAATTCCAGAGTGCCTGCTAATGTTCTGTGTGGGTGGCAGACAGATTTGACACCCTTCTTCTCTGATGGTAATTGCAGTCAGTGGTGTAGGTACTTGTTGAAGAATACTTTTCAAAAAGAAGTAAAAACATGACTCTCATACATATATAAAATGAATATATCTTGAAAACTTTGTTGAGCTTATTAATTAAATGAGGGAACTAATAAGATGTTAGGACCAGTCAAAGGACAATCTAAAGAACAGATGTATTTACAGATCAGGAATATTGAAATGAATTTGCAAATGGATTCAAAACTGGCTGGGGGGAGGAGGGATTTTAATTAATTTGCATGTCGAAGGATAAGAATCCTTCACATTGCTATTAATTTATAAAAGTTAAATGTAATCTTTACAGAGTTACGAAGACTATATAATAGCTGTAACAATAAATACAATTTATTTGATGCTGGTGTTGTGTTAGAATTTTTGAAAAACCAATTACGTTTCTTGTATAACATGATTTTGTTCAAATGCTAGTTAAGAACAAAGGGTGTTGGCTTCTTGAGAACTATGTTTATTTATTTTCCTCCCCCATCCCAATCTTCCCTCATAACAACTAGAAATTAAAATAGTTTGCTAAGAGTAGACAGACATTTACATAGATAATTTAAGTGATAAGGTAAACCTTTGTACAAAGGGAGTATAAAGGAGGATGAAAAAAGAAATTTTTCCATTTTAACCCATCTCAGGATTTTTCTTCCAGCTTCTTCAAATGATGAGCATGAGGAAAAAGTAGAAGAGATGGTTGGGAAACAGACTGGGGCCATATTGTAGAAGTCCTTGAATGCCAGGATAGAGAGTTTGTAGTTATTAGGATGACTGTTGGAATAGGAGAAGTGGTATTATTAGAGCTGTGCTTCAAAAGGAAGTATCTGGGATGACTCAGAGGAAAAAGGGATGAGGGTGGAGGCCAGTTAGTTATTCCAGTAGTTACAATGTAAGGTAGTAAGATTTTGAACTATAAAGTGATCACAAGTGTTACTTCAAAAAGAGCTATAGAATTTGGAAGATATTAGCTGTTAGACTAGCTCAAATATGGAAGCAAAGGAGGGTGTATGGCTTGGCAACTACTTTGAGGTTTAGGATGATAAAGAATATTAACAAAAATAGAAATTTCCGGAGAAAGTGGCATATGGCGGGGGAAAAGGATATATTCAACTTTGTAACTACTGTTTTTGAGATGCAAATGGATGTTCAAGTGAAGACGCCTAGAAAACTAATGGAAATGTTAGGAGTGACACATTTAGTGAAGAAAAGGCTAGAGAGGGAGAGAATTTGTGGGCTGACTATACTTGGAGGAGCAGGAGAAAATAGAGCTAAAAATGGGGCAGAGATTGATCAGAGATTGATTGGTAGGAGGAGAGCCAGTTTCAGTGGAGATGAGAGAAGTTTCAGTGAAGCTGGGGTTAGCAGTGTCAAATACTACAGAAAAGGGATGGAGGGTAGGCATTGAGATGTGGTCACTGAGAAGGGAAGGCTGGTGAGAGTTAAGTGGATGGAGAGCCAAAGATGGGAATGAAATTAGAATACTTATTCCATAAATTGTTATTGAAAAGAAGATAAAAAGGAGGAGGAGAGAGACATGGAATGATGATAGTCTGGTCAGTGTGGAGGTCAGTGTTTTAGGACATGAGAAAATTGAGAATGTTGCTTAATTTGGTTGAAAGAACTTGGAGAGAGAGATTGAAAATGAGAAACAAGGAAGGGAGAATTCTGGAACAAAACAGGGAGGAGATGGAATCAAGTGGCAAAATAGAGAAGTATTTTGAGACCAACTGGAAGGAAGTTGAAAAAGGTCCTATCCTATTGAATCGATCTTGGTAAGGGTGAAATTGAGGGGTCCTGGAGAGGGTTGGAGGTGGGGGTTTAGGAGAATGAAGAACTTTTGAACCCCTTGCTTGAGAAATATGAGAAATATCTAATAGGGAACAAAAGGATCCCCAGGCAACATCAAAAGCTCACTTCAAGTTAATAAAATTGCATTTGTAGAAGTGTGTTTCATGAAGTATTTGGCAGTTGATAATGGGGCCATATTATGAGGGAAAGTACAAGGTTGGAGTATCTGTGAAGGTAAAGTGGTATATTGTGGGAAGAGGAGGGAGTAAGGGATTATTCTAAGGTTGTGATAAATGACTGGTCACTGGGTCCAGGCCAGTTAGAGAGTCAAATGAAGGTCCTTGCCTATCCAACAGGCATGGCAGAGTTCAAGGATTTAGGGGTCATAATGATTATAAAGTAGAGTTATTGAGAGTGTGGAAATTAGGAAAAAAATGGAAGGAGATGAGCTATGGTCAGAGAAAAGGAATGTCCAGAAGTCAAGACCTTGGAGGGGAGCAATGTCTAGAGGTTATGGTGAGTAATATCTGGCCATGTAAGCAGGCCAAATATGTTGAATTGAAGTGGACCTGTGCCCTGGGAGCTCAGATGAGAGAGAACATTTGAGGCCTTTGTACTCCAAGATCCACCATCACATACAAGGGAAATGGCAAAGTTCTGAGGCTGGTGATTGATGTGGGTGCTTGCAAAGAAAGAAGATAACTAATTGGTTGGGAGGTCTATAAATGATGAGAGGTCATTGTATGAAGGTAGGAGGCTTGGAAGTTGTTCCATCTATTGCATTTATGAGAAAAGTTTGGAAGCATAGTTGAAAAAGATTTTGGAGGCCGAGGATAATTCTTTAGAAGAATCTCCCTGAGACTTTTAAAAATACAAGTAGATGGGGATGCCTGGGTGGCTCAGTTGTTTAAGTGTCTGCCTTTGGCTCAGATCATGATCTCGGGGTCTTGGGATTGAGCCCCGTGTCAGGCTCCCTGCTGAGTGGGGAGCCTGCTTCTCCCTCTGCCCCTCCCCCCTGCTCATGCTCTCGCTCTTTCTCTCTCAAATAAATAAGCAAAAATCTTTAAAAACAAAAAAAAATAAGTGGATGAATGTAAATGAAAAAAAGTTAAAGGTATAAATAATTTATTCCTATTTTAAAGTTAAGAATGGACCTTATCTAAAAATATTAGTACAATTGGGTCTTTTTTATAGGTAGGAGGTGTGTGTGTGTGTGCACATGCACACATGCTGGTACATGTTCATATGTTTAAAGCAAAGATATAGATGGAGATGGTTGGTGGGGTATAGAGGTAAAGTTGTGTTATGAGACCACGACCAGATATTTTCCCCTCATTTTCTTGCTAGTCTTGGGCCATTTCACTGCTAATCTACACATCCATCAAACAAACAGGAAGGCAAAATGGAGAGCTGAATTACAAATCTGTCAATTTTGTTATTCTTGGCAGTTCAGGTGCAAGTTCTGGTGGGGGCAGAATTTGGAACAACAAAAATTAGATTTTCTGATTGTGGGAACATTGTCATGGATTATGAGTCAACTTGTTGAAAAGCCACACACGTAGGCCAGATATATGGCTTCTTTGGGTGTTCTATGGAGTTGGAATGCATTTTTTTCAGTGAAATCTAGTCACTAAACTTGCTTTTCTTTAAGATTTTATGCCTTTTTTTTTTTTATAAGTTAGAAAGCAACAACAAAAAACCATAGAGCATCTGGGGAAATAGTGTAGTGGGCATGAGTTTCATAGGCTGCAGACTCAGATGTGCAAAAAATAAAACTTAGCTTCTGTTTTACACCCTTTTTGGGCTTCAAAGCAGAAAACTTAGTTTCCCTGATTCAAGATAAAGTCAGTCAACTTTATTTTTCAGACATTTCAAGATAAACATGGTCAAAACCAATGTGTTCTTACACTCCCACTCCTCCTCAGTGTAGCAGCTAAGTTCCCAGGGTCTTTTGGGCTGCATGATATTATCAAGGGAAGGGGGCACTTGGTCCATGATTGTCCTTGGTCCCTTGCTGGGATCCACAAAGGTATATCTCATCTTGGCTGGTCATTTGCTCATTGTCCTGTGTTATAAACTGGTATCCACTGTGACTCCCCATCTGCCATGGCCTCTGGTTAACATGTCAGGCCATATGTTTCCCTTTTGAACCACTCATGAGGTTTTGCCTGGCAACGAGCCATCTCTCAGCCAAATGAGTCCCTCTTGTAGAGTCCTAGACATTTTCTAATGTACTGTTCACACTACCTGCGTTGCCTAAGACTTTAAAGTTTGCCCTCATCTGCCTGCCTTGAGTCTGCACTTAACCTTTGACACTCTAAAACTCCAACCCCCAGGACCCAGTGTTGCTCTACAGTACGCAACAATGATGGGTGCAGGGTTCTTCCCTAAGGCCTGTAGCTCCACTTTGGCTTTACTCTGAGATAGGCACAGGACCCTCGATCTGGTATCTCCCCAAACCTATATAAGGTTTTCATTGACCTTAAACTTCATTCAGGGTTTGACTTTGTAGGTGGGGCTTGGCATCCTTTCTCAAAGATTCCAGTACACCCTCTTTCCCTTGGCTCTCCTCCATTTTATCAACTCTGTGTCAGAGACCTTGCTTTTATACCATCAGGTCTTCTTACCAAATCCATTATTTATGCTACTAATTCTGTGTACTACAGTCATGTTAAAATCAGTGTTTTAGGGACTCAGATAATCTCTCTTACAGTGCCTATCTTGGGCAAACCACACATTCATTAGCTTTACATATTTATTTATTTTCTTTATTATGAATTTAAAAATCAGAAATGAAGTGGAATTCCATGTTATTTTTAGGTTCTTGGGCTAGGGAACTGGGACTTAAAAGATGAGCCATGGATAAGCTAGAAAAAAACTTTGCTTCCTTCTTGGTTATAGGCTTCAAAGTCTAGATATGATAGTTACATATTCCAGCTTTAAGCCAAAGATGCCCTTTGACTAGGGTGACCATAAAATTTATCTTTCAAACCAGAGAAACTTTGCAAGTGAAACAGGAAGCTATTCATAATTATGCCAAGAAAATAGGCATACATCAGGATCATCCCAAGACAACTGGAATGTAGGATCATCCTACCTGTGACCCATGAAGACAGGCTAGGATCTAGTCAAAGATACAGTGGTCTGTAGGACATCAGAAGCTGAAAATAACAGAATAGAGTCAGATAATTAAATCTGAAACTACATTATCTTTTTGTACATTCTTTTTTCTTCATAATCTTTAGTGAAGCCAGGTTTAAGGATTTAAGCCTGGCCTCAGCTATTTTGGGTATGTGTGCGTACACTTTGTGTGTGTGTGTGTGTGTGAGAGAGAGAGAGAGAGATCGAGAGAGGGAGAGAGCGATCGGAAAGGAGAGAGAGAGGAGAGAGATGGCATAGAAATTCCACTTCAGGGCAGTGCCTCCTAAGGGCTGGTATAGGGAGATGGCAGGAGCGAAGGAGCAATTACAAGAGGAAGGGAAATTTTGAAAGATAAGAGTTGGAAATAAGATCCAGGCACTCTTTGGCATTGATGTTCTCCCTCCATTACCAATCAGAAAGGACCTGGGCATGCTTGGATTAAGAAGGCATGCCCTGCCGTTGAGTTTCTGAGCAATGATTATTTCTTCATGCTTCCTTTGATCTTGGGAAGCAAAGCTGTAATGAGATGGCTGCAGTCGACATAGGACGGAGGAAACCAGAGTAATTTCCAGTTATTTATATATAGCATAACGTTCAGCTTGCTTGGTGTTTATATTTAAAAAAATATAATACCCAAAATATATAGCCAAATTAAAATTAGCTATAAATTAATAGCCAAAGTATAAGTATCAATGTATTTCACATATAGATTTCTGATTTCTTTTGACAATCAAGATCTGGCAACCCTGGGTTAGCAAATATTAGCTAGAGCACTATCTGATGGCTTCTACAAGATGTGGCATTCTCTCTGTAGTTCACCACAGGCCCCACCACTCCTTCCTGTTATATCCAGACCATTTCACTGATTTATGTTGGTTATTGTCTACTGCAGACTTTCAATTTTGTGATTTATGTATTATACTATACTGTATATTGGTAATTTCTAAAATAGGACTAAGTATGGCAGATATATCAGGGTTCATGCTTTTCTAAGAAATCTCAGCTGAGATTATTCAAACCAGGTTATTAACTGTCTATTTTTAATATTTTGAGGTATAAGTAACATACAGTAAAATGCACAGGTATTAAACATAGAGCATAATTAATTTTGACAAACACTATTTCCTGCATTACTGACACACAAAACAAGACACTGAACATTTCCATTACCCCAGAAGATTCTCTTGCACACCCTCCAGTCAATACTCACTCCCTCCACCTATAGGTAACCACTGTGGCAAGTTCTATTGCCATAGATTAATTTGCCTATTTTAGAACTTTATAGAAACAGAATCATGCAGTATGAGCTTTTTGTGTCCACCTTTTTTCTTTTAGGATGATGTTTTCTAGATTCATTCATGTTGCTGGAAGAAGCAATTATTTGTTCTTTTATTTATTTATTTTAGAGAGTGAGTGTGTGTGTGCAAGTCTGGGGAGGGGCAGAGGGAGAGGGAAAGAGAGAGAGAGAAACAGACTCCTTGCTGAGTGTAGAGCCCAACTTAGGGCTTGATTCCATGACCCTGAGATCATGATCTGAATTGAAATCAAGAGTAGGACGCTTAACCAACTGAGCCACCCAGGCGCCCCTGTTTGTTCTTTCATATTACAGAGTAGTTCTCCGTGACTCAAATTTATCATCATTTGTTCATTCATTCACCTCTTGATGGACATTTGGATTTCTAGTTTTTGTCTATTTTGAATGAAGCAGGAAGAACATTCTTATAGATGTCGTTTTGTGGATCTATGTTTTGATTTCTTTAGGATAATCACCTGAGAGTGAAATATTTCAATGACAGGTTAGATGTAAATTTAACTTTATAAGAAATTGCCAACAGTTCCAGTGAGGTTGTACAATTTTATACTCTAACCAGCAGTGGATGAAAATTCCAGTTGCTCCACATCCTTGGCAACAATCAATATTGCCAGTCTTTTTAATTTTATCTCTTCTAGTAGCTATGACTGGATCTCATTATAGTTTTAATTTACATTTCCCTGATAACAATATTGAGCATTTTTTGTGAACTTACTGGCTATTCATAGATTTTCTTTTGTGGAGTGATTACATTTTTTTTGTCCATTTTTATTATAACAACTTTTTTAGTTGTATGATTTGTTATATATTCTGTATTCAAATCCTGTACCTTATATGTATAAATAGTCTCATAGTCTTAAATGTCTAATTTAGATGGTTCTATCTTAGACATTATAAAAAAAACCATATGTAGAACCAGTGTGTAAATAAATGATGTCCCTCTAAATACCTAAAGTGACAGCAATATGGCTACAAATTGTTGACTAGACTTGGGGAAATGGGCACAACTTCCTTCTGTAGAGATGAGCATACATCTTGGAATTTGTCCCTCTAATAATAAGATAATAATAATAATAAGCCATAGTGAAGCCTTACATTTTTGTGTCTCTGTGTGTATTTGTATACATTTTCTTTTTCAGAGAGGGAGCCTCTAAAGTTTTGCCACTAAATACAGTGAGCAAGTTCAATTGCACAGCCATGTGATTGTACCTGCTCCTGGGGGCAGGCCGTTCTCCTCTGAGAGCTCTCCATCACCTTCCTGCCATGTACAACTACAATTCACCTGAAGTGGTGTCAGCAAGACTCTTCACCTTGTGCCAGATAATAGTTTCTCCTTTTAACGTTAAAAGATCACATCCTTCTGCTGTTCTTAGGAGGGAGAGCTGGTCTGAGAAGTGTGCAGCAGGCTCTGCTCTGACGAGTAAGTGGAAGCATAACTGTGTTGGTTTGGAGCAATAATTGAGAAGCAGGTCTTGCAGCCTAGCAGCCCATGTCTACTTAGTGAATTCCGATTGCTGCTCAACCCATTGTGGTGTCATGTTCTTGCTCAAAACCATCAGTGGTTCCTGCTATCCTAGAACATGGAGTTCAAAGTCATTCAACATTAAGTATGAATTGACCTCACTAGCCTCATAATCCACAGGTACAACCTCCAGACTACACAGCATAGTCATCAGTGCTGCCTGCCAAATATTCCCTCTTTCTGGACACTTGGTAGCTAGGTGTGGCCATGTGACTTGCTTTGGTGAATAAAACATGAGGGGAAGTGGCACCTGTCACTTCTGGCAGAAATGGGTGTGATTCACCAGGTTCCCTTTCATGGCATTGCAGTTTGGAACATGGCATTTCCCAGCTCTCCTAGAGGAATGCATATGTGTGGGTGCACATACCAAGGTGACTGGAAAGATCAGGCAGCTCGAGAGTGAAATCTGTGTGTGCTCTACTCCTCCTATCTCCTGCCTCAATATCACTGGCTATTGAATCCCACATCTGTAAAAGGGGATAGTTATGTTTACCTTGTGTCTTAGTCTGTTCAGGCTGCTGTAACAAAAATACCATAGTTCTGATGTCTGGGAAGTCTAAGATCAAGGCACTGGCAGATACAATGTCTGGTGAGAGCCTGCTTCCTGGTCTTCTCATTGTGTCTTCATTACAGAGAAGAAGAACCCACTGGGGTCTCTTTCATAAGGGCATTAATCCCATTCATGAGAGCTTCACCCTCAAGACTTAATCACCTCTTAAAGACCCCATTTCCTGATGCCATCAAATTGGGGGTTAGGATTTCAACATATGAATTTTGGGGGGGCACACACATTCAGTCCATACCACCTTGAAAGCACTAGAAACAATGTCGAGGAACTCCGACACAGTAGTGTCTGTGACACACCTATTTTGTCAGGCACACTAGCCAAACATTAAATTGAATTGTTAAAATGAACAATAAGAGAAGCAGGCTGAGAAAATGTGCATTTCTGGTTTTAGGTTTGGTTGTTAGTCATGATAAGAATATTTATCATGTGTGTTTCCATTTTAGCATGGGACCTGTTTTTGTAAGGAGAATCCAACATAGCATTTTATTTATTGAAACCCAAACAAAACTAAACAATATTGTATTTCCTAACAAGTCATCTTTGATGCCAGTAAGCTGGTAACTAAATGTAAACTGGGTACCAGTAGGATTTAGTTTTTACTATTTTTATTTTTTAAAAGATCTATTTATTTTGGAGAGAGGTCGAGAGAGAGTGAGTGGGGGAAGGGGCAGAGGGAGAGAATCCTCAAACAGACTCCCTGCTGAGTGCAGAGTCTGATGTGGGGCTCGATCTCAGGGCCCATGAGATCATGACCTGAGCTGAAACCGAGAGGCAGACACTTAACCGACTGAGCCACCCAGGCACCTCTGGGTATCAGTAGGATTTAGTAACCAATGTCCGGGTTGTGTATACTCACTAAATTGTCCTCTAGTGACTGGAGTTACCACCTCCCCAAATCTAGGTTACTTTAGGAGAGTCACATTTTGACCTACAGCCTTTACAACTGTTTTACCTTCAGCAATTTTATTAATAAAGACAATTCTTTTTATAGATTTTTATCTAAGAACCTTTAGTTTTTTTAGTGAAATTTGATTACTGGGAAGAAATTTCAGTTAATTTTTTTTGAAGTGAAGCAAAATTGTTCTGTTTTCCTAATGTCAATAAGCAGAAAGAGATATAAAGAAGTACTGTGAATTTTTAGACATTTCCAGTGTAAAATATAATTATTTTATGCAATATATGTTAAGAAAAAAAAAGAAGAAGAAGGTAGCAGGAGGGGAAGAATGAAGCAGGGGAAATCGGAGGGGTAGACGAACCATGAGAGGCGATGGACTCTGAAAAACAAACTGAGGGTTCTGGGGGGGACGGGGGTGGGAGGATGGGTTGGCCTGGTGGTGGGTATTGAGGAGGGCACGTTCTGCATGGAGCACTGGGTGTTATGCACAAACAATGAATCGTGGAACACTACATCTAAAACTAATGATGTAATGTATGGGGATTAACATAAGAATAAAAAAATAAAAAATAATTATTTTATTATGAGTGTTAATTATCATGTTGCTCATTGAGTTGACTCTGTTTTAGTGGTTTACAGATTTCAGATTGTCAGGGAAATTACATGTAATTTGTTTTCTAAATTAAATTATTAGACAGTGGCATGGCCTGTGCACTCAAAATTTAACTTGGAAAAGCATTTAATAATTAAAATGCCAAGTGTAGGGAAAAGGGAAAACATGTCCCCACACTTTCAAATTACACTTGCTGGAAAAGCCAAATTTAAAAAGTTTGGGCTTAAGAAGAGATACAGTGAAGGGAGGGAAGTATCATGGCTAAGCACTCTTTCAGAAGTTTGACTCAGTATAAATCGCTTATTTTTAGTATATAATTTAATCTTTATTATCTGGGTAACTATGTCCTGAAGTCTGATGTATTCCCAAATTTGTCATAATATTTGCAAAAACTGCTGACCTTTCAAAAGAGGAGGGCTAATGGCGATCATCACATCCAATACAGTTGGAGGACTGGAGGCCCAGGCAGATGGATCATTGTTTTGTTCTACCTTGGACGGTGGCAGAGGGAAGGGTGAACACCAAGTCTTATATTTCTGGACTGGGGTTCTTTCAGCGACACCAAGCTTAGTCATACCCTAGGCTGTCACATTTCTGTAGTCCCAAAGTTACAGAAATGACTAAAGCAGTGCTGTACTCAGGGAACAACTGAGCAGCTGCTTTACATAGTCTGTATAGTCTCTCCTAATTGTAGATGGCATAATTTCTAGAAGATTTTAGAATGAAGACTACATAGATTTAGCAATCTCCTTGTTCTCCAAAAAAACAAAGGCAAGCAACAAAGAGAAGTGAAAACAAAAACATAAACATTATTGTCTGAGAAACTAGAAAATAGAATGTGAAGTAATTTGTAAAGGGTACCAAAATAAGTTTAGTTTCATGCACGAGACACTGGGAATGAGCCAGGAAAAGCAGAGGTGAAAGATGTTAGAGACAGGGACCGAAATAGGGATAGGTCTAAAGATGGAGAGATAGGGCAAGTGAGGGTGTGCACACCCTGGAGAAGCAATGAGGTTGAGAGAGGCAGAAGCAGAAACCCACAGACCAGTTATATTTGCAAAAAACTACCTTGCTTTGTGGAAGCAGAAGAAGTCAGAACCCTCTGCAATGAAAAACCAGTTAGCCTGGAAAGCTACCTTTCCTCCTCCTACCTATGGAAAGTCCTAGAAAATAGTCAGTCCATAAAATTCCAACTCATTTAATAATAAGCAACATGGAAGGAACTTGCACAGCATGTGTAAGAAGATATTATTATAAATATAAAGGAGGAACTCACAGTAAAATTTGTTGACAAACAATATTCTCCAGGAAAAATGTTGCCCTGAGACAGATGGAAATTGTGAATAAGGATTTTAACACGAACTAAAACCCTTATGATCCAGTTGCTTCTTTAAAGTAAAACAAAAGCAAAAAAGCAAAAAGCAAAAAACTTAGGGAAGAGATGATGAGGTAGTAAGAGGACATAAAGTATGAGCTAGTGTAGCTCAGGAAATAGTAGATGAAAACAATAAACTATCGTGAAAGAAGACAACACTGGGAGAAGGCTAGTCTGACATGGATTGTGGGAAACATAGTAAGACATTATAAGAAAGAACTGAGAAAAATGAAAATAATTGAAATATAAATTAAAGAGAGTTTTAAAGGATTTAAAAACAGTAGATCTAGAGGCAGGAAAAGAAGACTCAAAACAAACCTAAGTGTCATTATTAAGAAGAAAATGATAAAATAAAAAATGATAAAATAAAAAAATAAGATGTAATTAAACAACTATTGCCTAAAATAAAAGAAATTTACACCTACACATTTGTGTCTGTTTTATCCCCAAAAGAGACACAAATAACATAAAAAGAACACAATCAACAGGATAGATTTGATTCCTACATGATGCAGTAGACTAAATCCTGCCCCCCCCTTAAGTTCGTGTGTTGAGGCCCTAAGCCCTAAGCCCCACGGTAACCACATTCGGACTTTAGGGCCTTTAGGAGGTAATTAAAGTTAAAGAAGTTCGTAAGGGTGAGGCCCTAATACAACAGGATTCTAGCATTTTCTTTAGATTCTTTCCTAGAGGGTTTATCTCTACTTATATTACTTATCTTCTATGTTTTCCACTTTTTCCATCAGAGCCTTAGCATATTAAACATAGTTATTTTTAATAATTAATTAATTTTAAATAATCTTTACACCCATTGTTGGGCTTGCACTCATGACCCTGAGATCAAGAGTTGCACTAACATAGTTTTTTAAAATCCTCTACTGTGTGTGTGTGTGCGCGTTTATGAGAGAGAAAGTGGGAGTGAGCAAGTGGTGGGGAGTTGGGGGGGGAGGGAAGAAGAGAGAAGGAAAGGGAAAGAGAGAATCCTAAGCAGGGTGTGCGCTCAGCATGGAGCCCAATATGGGGCTCGATCTCACAACCCTGAGATCATGACCTGAGCCAAAATCAAGAGGTGGATGCTTAACCAACTGAGCCACCCAGGTGCCCCTAAATTTCCCTCTTCTGTTTTGCTTTGCAGTTCTGTCAGTTTTTGCCTGATGTATTTTGGCACTATGTTAGATTCATATACATTAACAACTGTTATATATTCTTGGAGAATGACCTCTTTATCTTTATGTAATTCTTCTCTTTATCCCTGATAATATTCCTTGTTCTGAAATTTGCTTTGTCTGGAAGTAATATAGTACTATTCCAATTTTCTTTTGGCTAGTGTTAATATGGTGTATATTTCTCCATATCTTTTCTTTTAATTATTGTATCATTATGTATTTCTTATAGATGACATATAGTTGGGTCTTGTTTTTAAATCCACTCTGCCAATCTCTGTCTTTTACTTGGTGTAATTAGATCACTAATATTTAAAGTAATTATAGATATGATTGGATTAATATCTACCATATTTGGAACTGTTTTCTATTTGTTGCCCATGTTCTTTGTTTCTTTGCCTGCTTCTCTGCCTTCTCTGGATTTAATTGAACATTTTATATGATTCAATTTTCTCTCCTCTCTTAATTCCTCTCTTCCTAACTTACTAATTTTACCTCTGAAAATTTTTGTATTGGTTGTCCTAGAGCTTGCAATATACATTTACAACTAATCTAATTCACTTTCAAATAATAACATGCTGCTTAGTGGGTAGTGCAGTCTACCACTGTCTTCCTTTGTCTTATCCATTATAACATTGCTGTCATTCATTTTACTTACCTATAAGCCATAATGACCTAATGCATTGTTGCTATTACTATTTAGAGGAGTTATCTATTAGATTAGATAACAATAATAATTTATTATTTTATTTATTTATTTTATTTTATTCCTTCTCTAACACTTCTCTTTCTTTGTGTAGATCCAAGTTTTTGACCTATACCATTTTTCTTCTCTCTGAAGAACTCCTTTTGACATTTCTTTCAAAATTGGCCTACTGAACACAAATTTCCCCAGTTTTTGTTTGAGAAGGTCTATTTTGTCTTCACTTTTGAAGGATAATGTCACTGTATACACAATTCTATTTTGGTGATTTTTTTTTTTCTTTCAACGCTTTTCTTTTTGCTTGCATGGTTTCTGAAGTCCAGTGTAAATTGTATCCTGGTTCCTCTCTCAGTAAAATTTTTTTCCTGCGTCATCTTTCAAGATTTTCTCTTTGTCTTTTGTTTAACGCAATTTGAATATTGACATGTCTAGTGCCTTTTTTTGATATTCAGCATGTTTGGTATTTTGTGAGCTTCCTGGTTCTCTGATTTGGTGTCTGTCATTAATTTTGGAAAAATCTCAGGTTCCTTACTTCAAATATTTTTTTCTACTTCTTCCTCTCTTTCTTCTCCCTCTGGTATCACCATTATACATATGGTATACCTTTTGAAATTATCTCACAGTTAGAGGATAGTCTTGGATATTCTGTTCCATGTTTTCCTCCATTATTTCTTCTCTTTGTATTTTGGTTTCGGAAGTTTCTATTGATATGTCTGACTTCACTGGTTCTTTCCTCAACCTTGCCCAGTCTACTGATGAGTTCATCAAAGGCACTCTTCATTTCTTTTATTGTGTTTTTTATTTGTAGCATTTCCTTTTGATTCGTTCCTAGAGTTTTTATCTCTTTACTCACATTACCTATCTGTTCTTTCATGTTTTCCACTTTTTCCATAAGAGCCCTTAGCATATATTTTTTTAAAGATTTTATTTATTTATTTGACAGAGAGAGACACAGCGAGAGAGGGAACACAAGCAGGGGGAGTGAGAGAGGGAGAAGCAGGCTCCCCGCTGAGCAGGGAGCCCGACGCAGGGCTTGATTCCAGGACCCTGGGATCATGACCCGAGCCGAAGGCAGACGCTTAATGACTGAGCCACCCAGGCGCCCCGAGCCCTTAGCATATTAAACAAAGTTATTTTAAATCCCAGTCTGGTAATTCCAAAATCTCTGCCATATCTGAGTCTGGTTCTGATGATTGCCTTGTCTCTCTAGGCTGTTTTTTCTTGTATTCTAGCATGCTTTGTAATTTTTGTTGTTGAAAGCTAGACATGATGTATCAGATAATAGGAATTGAGGTAAGTAGGCTTTAAATGTGAAGTTTTATGCTTATCTGGCTAGGACTTAGGCTGTGTTTAGTGCTTGCGGTGGTTATAGCTATAGTTACAGTTACTGTCCTGGAGCTCTGTTGATGTGGGGCAAGGTACTGGGGAGGGTAAGCTTGCTATAATTTTATGTCTCAATCTCTGTGATTTGGATGGCCAGAGTCCCTGGGCTGTGACCTTCAGAAGGTTTGACAGGAGAGTTTCTTTGCTGTTTCTTTTTCTTTTTCTTTTTTTTTTTTATTAATGTGTGACAGGATGGCCAGAGTCCTGCAGTTGGCTAATTGCCCTTCCCACAGGTCAGATTAGGCTTTGGCAAAATACTTTCTCTTGAGGGCTGACCTTTATTGCAGAAAACAGAAGGAAGAAGAGAATGCTGCAGGTATATTTCAAAATGGTTACTTTTTCTCCTGCTGAAAGCACGAGGGGATTTTTTGGGCCCAGTCTTCACCATTAGTACCTGGTGGGGCTCCTGGAGGCAAAACTCATGAAAGTGTGTCCCCTAGACTAGAATTTCAGATTTTTTAAATCTCAAACTAGTCTACAAGAGCTTCCAGCCATTCTTCAATTACATTTTAAGAGTTTTTACCCGCACTGGCTCTAGGTGCTTCTATTCCTGGTAAACTGTGATTCTCTATTAGTCCATCTCTCCAGTTTTAGAGAAAGTGCTTTGCACTGTGACCTCTATTGTCTGCTAGATTTAAGAGAGTTGTTGATTTTCAGTTTGTTCAGCTTTTTCTTGTTGTGAGGATGGGAGTAATAACTCTAAGCTCTTTATACATCAGAGCAGAAATTGGAAGTCCTAACTTATTTTGACAAAGGTGAAAAACCAGTTCATTCAGTGGATAGCCTTTTGAGCAAAAGGAGTTAGAACAAAAGGGGTTAGAGCCCTCAGGCAAGAAAATGAACCTCAGCTTCAGTCTCATTATTAGATAAAAGCTCATTCAACATGGGTCATGGACTCAAATGTAAAATGTGGAACTATAAACTTTTAGAAAAATGAGATAGGAGAAACATTTGGGGTCTAGGACTAGGTAAAATGTTCTTAAACTTGACATCAAAGGCATGATCCATGAAAGGAAAAATTGCTAGACTGAACTTCACAATTAAATCCTTTGCTCTGTGAAAAACTCTGTTGAGAGGAGGACAAAACCTGCTACTGACAGGAGGAAATGTTTACCACATATCTGATGAAGGACTAGTATCCAGAGTATATAAGGAACTCTCAAAACTCAGCAAAAACAAGCAAACAATTAAAATAGAAAATGGGAAAAAGACATACAAAAATTCCACCGAAGGGTCTGTATAGATGTATACATGTGTACATGAAAAGATTTTCAACATCACTGGCTATCAGGAAAATGTGAATTAAAAGTACAATAAGATATCATTACATATTTATCAGAATGGCTAAAATAAAAAAAAATATAGACAACACCAAATTCTGGCAAACATGTAGAGAAATTGCTCATACATTGCAGGTAGGAATGTAAAATGATATGATCACTCTGGAATATAGCTTGACAGTTTCTTAGACAACTCAACATGCAACTACCATATGATCCGGCAACACCTGATCCTTTATGCTCCCAAGTGAAGACTTACTGTTCACACAAAAACCTATACAAAAATGTTAATAGAAGATCTATTTGTAGTAGCCCCAAACTGGAAGCAACCCAGATGTCCTTCAATAGGTGACTAGTTAAACAAATTATGGTATAATCATTCTATGGAATATTACTCAGCTATAAAAAAGAATAAGTTATGAATATGAGCAAAAACCTTGATGAGTCTCTGCAGAATTATTCTGAGTGAAAGAAAAAAGCCAATTACAAAAGGGCATATACTATATAAGTTTATTCATAAAACTTTCTTAAAATGACAAAACTATAGGGATACAGAACAGATTAGTAGTTCCCAGGAGGTTATGGGGAGAATGAGGATGGGAAGGAAGTGGACATGGCCATTCAGGGTCAACATGATGGATTCTTGTGGTGACGGAAAAGTCCTATATCTTTACTGCATCAATGTCAATATCCTCGTGTGATACTGTGCTAGTTTTTTGTTGTTGCTGTTGTTGTTTTTTTTAATTTTATGATTTCTTGTCTTTTTTTTTTTATTCTTATGTTAATCCCCATACATTACATCATTAGTTTTAGATGAAGTGTTCCATGATTCATTGTTTGTGCATAACACCCAGTGCTCCATGCAGAATGTGCCCTCCTCAATACCCACCACCAGGCTAAC
>NC_138382.1:20216655-20239939 GCF_054177405.1 Leptonychotes weddellii | reverse complement strand
TGAGGAGGGCACATTCTGCATGGAGCACTGGGTGTTATGCACAGACAATGAATCATGGAACACTTCATCTAAAACTAATGATGTAATGTATGGGGATTAACATAAGAATTAAAAAAATAAATAAAAATAAATAAATAAATAAAAAAAAGAAAAAAAAATCAAAAAACAATTTTTCTCCCTTAGGCTTCTGATAACTGGTATTTTGTTATTTTTTATTATTCAAAATGATATATATAGTGTTTGTTTTGGCATACAGTAGAATGTGAAAATCTGAAAGTTTTCACCTGAAGCATAGCCATTTTGTTTGTCTCCATAGAACACTGGAAAAATAAAGACAGGTGGATATTCAGGCATTATTTTGACTGAAAAATATGATTACATTTGTAGATGATACCAGATTTGAGTAGAATATGCCAAAGGAAATTGAGGGCCAACATCATCACTGAGATTGTGAGCATAATTTTACCTGGTAGTGGGGACTCTATTAGTATATAATATTTATTATTATATTAGGTATATATGCTCATGAATAGAGAAATAGAAGAGATCAAATTTAGATATTATAAAATGTTGATGAGATTGATGAAATGCAGAGCATGTTTTATATGGAATGTAATAACTATTTTGGCAGTACAGGGAAGAGGTGAGCAACCACAGACAGAAGCATTCAGAGGGAAAATATAAGTTTGTAAGTTTCATAGAGCATCGCACCAAGCGAGGCATAAATTCCATCTTCATTCAAAATACATGAACTGTGAGGGCGATAAGAGGATTGGCCTTATGAGTAGGACTCTGAGGAATTGAAATGTTAACAGACAATAAGTTAGCAGAATGCCTCAGGCAATTACAATTAACGAGAAAACAGGGTGGAGATGAACTTCATTGAAGATGGGACCAAGGGATTATAAAATCATAAAGGCACATTGTGTTAGTGGACCAGGCTGCTAGATGGCTTTATATCAGGGGCAAGCCTTCTGAGAAAAATAGAGAAAGCACCTCCATGTCAAACTCCAAGACCCTGGTTAGCACCACAGGGAGATAGAAGTGAACACAGGTAATTAGAAATGAGACCTTTATTTCACACTGAATTTTAATTTATTCTCACATCTATTCTCTTTCATTGATCTGTCTGCCTGTTCCTGTACTCTCTCAGTCGTTGTAACTTTATAGTATATTTTAATGTCCAAACTATCACAAGCTTGTTTTTTACCCATCTTTTCCAGAATTTTACTAAGTGGTTTCTTATGCTTATTTTACATTTGCATTTTAGAATCTCTTTGTCAAGGATCCCCTCCTCCTTATAATATCTGTCACTAGCACTTGCCACCTTAGTTCTAGTCATGAATGGGTAGTTGAACTAGGGTAGCAAACAACCTCCAAATCTCAGGGGGTTAGCGCAACAAAAGGTCATTTCTTACTCAGAGCGTACGTCCCATGTGGGTTGGTGTGAGTGGGGCAGGGGAAAGGATTTGCTCCACAGAGTTACTCAGGCACCAGGCTGACTGTGGCTCCAACACTTCATAGCTACACTACCTTAGCTCCCTAGTCACCTGAGTGGACGGAGAGCAGCTGGAGGATTGTGTGAGCTACAGAGATACGTGTTTTCCCCACTCATTGTCTAGAATGCCACTGTCCAACAGAACTTTCCATGATAGTGGACACGTTCTATAATCTGCGCTAATACAGTAGCCGTTAGCCATTTGTAACTAATGAAATGTGAGCATCTGAGATGTGGTTAATATGACTGAGGAACTGAATTTTAAGTTTTGGGAAAAAATAAGTTAACTATATGTTATATAATGTCATGTGGCTAGTAGCTATGACATGGGACAGCACAGGTCTAGAACCAGTCACCTAGTCCTGCCTAAGTACAGGAGAGTTGGGTGTATAAAGGAGTATATGAAATACTCTGTGAAAATTACTGTCTCTGTCTTCAATCACAAAGCAAAACACCACCAGACACACACACACGCACACACGCACACCCACACTCCCACCGGGAGTTTCATTGTGACCATAGCAAAATCATATTTTAATCTTTTAAATATGGGGTATTCCTTTTCAAGAACAAGGTATAACTTTCCATCTGTTCTGATATTCTTTTGTTTCAAACCATTTTGCTTCTTGATTTTTCTTCATATATAAATCCTATATATTTCTTTTAGGACTAACTTTTGAGTGAGACAGACTAGCATTAGAATTTTAGCTCTGCAACTTACCTTAAACTAATGTAACCTCACTTGTGGTAAAATAATTATGTAAATTCTTTAAGTGTCAGTTCCCTCACCAATAAAATTAGAATAACAGCACCTACCTACCCCATACTATCACTGCCACTAATATTATTACCACTATTATTCCTCGTCCTATTGCTATTCCTTTCATGATAATAATAATTATTATTTTATTATTATGTAACAAGCTCTTTAGTATTATTTAGTTTACACAAGAACCAAATGAGGTTAATGCATTTAAATCTGATAAGAATGAGGTTAGCAAAGTGACTGGTCCTTGTTAAATACACAGGATATTTAGCTGTTGTTGTTACTGTCAACATCATCATTATCTCATTATCAAATTATTATCATACCATCATCATCATCATTATCAACTGTGGTTGCCTTTTTTTTTAAGTTTATTTTTTTAGTAATTTTTACACCCAAAGTGGAGCCCAAATTCATGACCCTGAAACCAAGAGTCACATGCTGTTCTGACTGTGCCAGCCAAGAACTCCCTGTGGTTGCCTTTTTTAATATCTCTTTCACCCTACCCCATTTTAAATGAACAGGTTTGGTTGGGATTGTGCCCACCTCCAACTCCAAAGGTGGTTAATTCCATCCCACTGCTACAATGATAGGTTCTGGAGGCTATATGAACTAAGCCAAAGCCAATTAATACATGGAATACCCTTCATCATAATGACTTGTTGGAAGGTGTGTGGCCTAAGGTTAGCCAATGAGAGAGAAATCCAGGACTTTCACTTAGCAGTTAGATGAGAGATGATCTTTCCTGCAGGACATAAAAGAAAAGGGGAGACTAACAGAAACAGCATATTTGTTAACACTGTGCCGTCACATTGAACTGAGCATATAAAGCCTGCTCTACCTCTGGACATTTTGGATATGTGGGTCAACAAATTCTCATTATTATTTAAAGTTTTTTTTTCCTTTCACCTACTATTAAATTCTGATTGAAATAATGATCCTTCTCATAACTAAGTGGGTATTTTCAATACGTTGGGAAGCTATATAGTGATTATGTAATCTTTTTATAATTGGGCATCTTATCAAATTCTGTTTGTATTACTTTTTTGGGTGCTTCCTTAGGGGGTTTCTATGCATATAATAATGTAATTTGAAAATAATATATCCTTGTGTTCTCTTTTCTAAAATTAAATAATTTTTTCTTTCTTAACTAATTGTATTGGCTAGCAATTGTAGAAACATGTAAAGTGATGATGATGAAAGCTAACATCCTTCCCTTATTTTTGCTGTTAATGGCTCTTTTTTGATGTATATCAACTTGAAAAAATATCCTTATTTTCCTATTTGTTAGGTTTTTTATAGCAAATAGCAGATCCAGCAAAAATGTAATTCCTTCAAAGATGACTAATCAGAAAATAATGACAAAGAAACATATGAAAACTCCTATAGCATAAAGGCAGCAGAGTAAGATATAAAGGGAACTCCATCACAGAACTTAAAATGAATTAGAAGCAGTAAAAGGATCTATACGGCAGAAATCTAAATCAGCCAAGTGGGAACAAGCTTAAGAAAATCTGAAAGAAAAGCAGGAAGAAGATAAAGAAATACAAGACATTTCAGAGGAAATGATAGATTATAAGGAACAAAATGCAGAAATCCAACTTGTATATTTGGTGTGTCTGAAAAAGAAAACAATGACCAATGGTGAACCAAAACTAATTTCAAAAATATAAGAGAAAAGGTGTTGGTTTAATGAAAGAATGAATCTTCAGATAAAAATGCTTACAATTTCTATAAGAAATAATGATAACATAAACAAGAAAAATAAACCTTGTGGAATGGGATGTTGAAATTTTATTCAAAAGATAAAGAAATTTCTGTCATTCTGATTTACTTTGTTCCACTGCTCCTGAATCGGTTGGCAATTTTGGTAATGATTTGACTTGGAATGAGGCCCCAAAGCTTTTGAGCTTTTCATTTTGTGCTTGAGCCTTTCAGTCACCTCTGGTATGCAGCTGCAAATTACATTCATTTCCAGACTCCACCCTTCAGCTGAAAACCCAATTGTGAGGAATAAAACGGCACAGGCTGTCTGCTGTGGGTTTTTTTCTTCTTCCCTCCCTGTCTTAACTACCAACTGAGATGGGGGTTGGCAGAAACTCCTAGTTGGTTTTTCTCCATCAGTTTTGCAGCCTCTGCACAGCAGTGGGCTCTGCCCCATCCCACCTGCAATTGAGAGGATCTCTGCCCTGGGGTCTGAAGGCATGCAGGTAAATGTGAAACATATAAAGGACTTCCTTCCTCAATTTGTGGCCTGCTCCACTGCTCTCTACAACAAAGCGAGAAAGATCTGAGATGTTTCTGGAGTTCGTTCCCCATTTGATCTAATTTGTATAGCAATAAGCCAGTGATTTCTAAGGTTGTAGCAGGAGGATGGGACCATTAAAAGTTTCTGCATGAATATAGTTTTCCCCTACTTCTCCTAGAGGGCATGAGAAGATATTTTATAAATACATATTTATACTTATAAGTAGTTTCCTTGCATCTTAGTCCTTAAGCCTATCATAAATTACATCCTTTTAATTTTTTCCCCTTGGTCCAATACCTAATAAAGACTCTGGACAGAATCTTCAATGTGCTCTTCCCTCTGATGTACCTCTCACTATGTTTCTATAGTCCCATTATGATATACTCTACATAGAGGATGGCAAATATTATAATGCTCTGTGTTCCCATTCGATCTGAAGAAGATATACACCGTTTCAAAGCATATATGAACAGCTCTAGCACAGGGCATCAGTCAGTGCCATGTCAGGAAAACAGAATCTACACCAGGTAGTTTATTCAGTGGACTTTAATGTGGGGAATTAGTAACAAAAGTGTTAGAATCGATGAAGGAGCCAACAGGAGGGATTAGCAACTGCAGGGAATTGCTCTCACTGCTAGAGATGGGAAGACAAAGAGAAGAAGGGGTGTTGTCCTGGTCAGTGCCAGAGGGAGCTCACCCCTGGGGAGCTGGAAACACCACGGGGCACTGTTCAGGGGAAGCAGGGGCTATGGAGGAGACGCAACCTCCACTGGTAGATTGCCCAGAGCAGAGAGGAAAAGAAAGGGAGAAATACCCTGGCATTTTCTTTCGCCCTTGTGTATATCTCCTGCAAGTGCCTGCCATTGGCTGAACCCAGTAGAAAATGTGATTTCTTGGTATCAGTCCCCTAGAGTTCAGACCAAAGCAGGGGAAGGCAGAGAATGGATCCAAGGGCAAAGAGGCAAATGTGACACACAGAAATGAGTTGTGCAAACACAAAGGCTCACCAGAAACTTGAGGAAAATTAAAAATGAAAGACCAAGTCTTGCTGTGATCAAGGGGCTGGAGTATTACACCTGGTGAGTATGGGCAAAGTGGAGAAGATGCTTCTTTCATGAAGCTACCCCACCCTGTCTTTGAAGCTTGAAATCCCTGATTTCATAGGAAGTGAAACTTTGGCTCCTCAGGTACCAAGCAGAGGAGCACTGACTGCTGGGAGAGAGAACACCTCTCTCCTTTCCGTTCTTTCTGTTCCTTTCTTCCTGGAAGAACTGGTCTCTATTACTCAATGAACATTTTCTAGGCTCCAGAGATAAAAACTTGCATTAAACAAAGTTCACACTGTCAAGTAGCACACAACTTACTGGCACATTTATGTCACTAGTTTGAGCTAAAATACACTTTATAAACTTTATAAAGAGGAAGGAATATCTGATGCAGGGGCATTTTGGCTGAGTCCTGAAGAGCGAATAGGAGTTGATCATTTAAGGGAAGAGTAGATACTAGGAAGCAGGAAGACTCAGGTATCATCAGAGAATGCTGAGGAATTCAGGGGGCCTAACATGTATATAGGAGAGGAAGAAAATCTAAACTGTGTTAATGCTGCACTGGCCCTTCCATGACCTACCCCTCAAAGGCACACACATACACAAACTCAAGAAGGACATTATTTTCAGTTCCCATACATTTTCCAAATGAACCTAGACACCGCCTCAGAATCCTTCTCAACACAGAGCTACTGACATCTGTTAGTAATTGGTCAGTGATTGTATTGTGCAATAAAACACTCTGTTCTCCTTATACCAGTTTGGAATTGATGGATAGTGTGTTTTATATGGTGAGGGGAATAGATAAATAATAGAGGGGACAAAGGGTGATGATGAAGCAGGGGGAAAGGACACAGGAGAGGAAAACTGACAGCACTGATATCTCACAATTCAATGTGTGGCCTTACAACAGCCCTGTGATCAAAACAAAGATGATGTATTTCTTGTATGGCTGCAACTGGACTTCAGGTAGTGAACTTCCAGTTGGCTGTGTACCTTCTTAGATGATCCTTTCGAAGTTATGTCTGAGTCTGTGAGCGCTGGCCTGGGGGAAATAGCTGCCTGAAAAGTTGGTATGATATTCTAGATCTTTCCATTCTGAGGAATATGACTGGGTGGGAATATCTATGGCAAAATGGGGTGACTCAGATATATTCTGGGTTTTTTCCTACTCTTCCAACTGCCCCTTCTTGGGCTCCTTTGCTGCCCCATTTTCTTCCAGGATTCTAAATGTTAATATACTCCAATGAAGCAAATTGGAGTAGTACTTTTGCCCAGTAAAGAGAACAGGTTGAATTTTAGGGTGAATTTTCTTAATTGCAAGTGGATTTTCTCCTGGGATATAAAACTGCAGAAACTTTGGGCTGTGGCTTAGCTTGAGGTTTGCAGTGCTTTTGTGCTTACGTATAGTTCTACCTTAGTAAATCAGCATCTTGGAACTGATAATATTAGACAGATATTATGAATAGAATACCTCAAGTAACACATTTAGTACTGTTTTTTTCAGGAGCTTTAATGTATTTTTATGTTAACTGGAAATTAGCTGAAAATTCTTACAGCTATTATTACAAGAAAAATGACTTATTGCCACCCCATGTATTTCCAGCTGATTTCTAGCAGCTTCTAGTGCTAAACAAAGATGCCTAAAGAACGTTAATGAGAACAAGGAAATTCTAAATGTATAGCGATAACTATTTTATGAGCCATCCACTCCTTCCTCTAGTGTTATGTAGAATTTCCCCAGGTGTCTTGTACTTCTCAGAGGTTGAAATTTCTGTTAACTGTTTTTTTCCCACATGAGGGCATCAGTGCTCTAAGCAGTTTTGGAATTCACCCTCTGAAGTTTGACTTTAAGAGCTCTATTTGGAGAAAATGAAAACACTTTACAAGCCTCATACATCTTAGACTACATAAAATTAACATTTGGTTTATCTTTCTGGGCAAGTCATTCATTCTTTTCTTTCATTCATTTGTCAGTGTAATTGTACCTTCTTACATGGGGGAGGAAAAGATGACACACCTGTGACATTGCCACTCCCCATGCCAATTTGTGCCTTCACGGTCAACCGGGATCTATTAGTTTCTGTTCTATTAAACTGACTTCTAGAATTGAACCAAACAGTAATACTGTAACACATACCTATTTGCAATGAAAATTAATCCATTTAAAAAAAACTCAATGTGTCTGTAGGTTCGTATTCCACAGATTTATTTTCACAACCTAGGATGCTGCCATCACACATTGCCCTTGGGTAATTCTAAATTTCACATTTTGGGTTGTGGGTAGTTCAAGGTAATAGTGTAGATAAAACTAATATAGATAGGTCCCAGGTATATTACTGAGTCTAGTTATTGGCATAAGGACTAGAGTTTGTCAATAAGAACTTTCAATGGCTTGACTTTTCCTTACCAGTTAAGAATAAATTTATCACCTCAGCATTGAGATCATCCACAATAAGCCTTATCTCTGCCTATTCCATTCACGGATGGCAAATGAGTTCCAAAAGTTCATTCACACACTACTCACAGCACAGGGCAAAGGTATCTGCACTTTATTGCCTTTTCTCATTCTGTCCATTCTGCCTGAAATAGCATCCTTAGCCCCCATCTGCATCTATAGAATCCATGCTCCCTTTTGAGGCCCACCATGATGGATCCCAGACCCCTCTGACTCTCACTCTGATTTCACCTTGTCCATCCCTCAGAGTGTGATCTCTAACAAGAATGCCAGCAGCATATTTGGCACATTGTCTTTGATTGATTGCCACTAATTGGCCCCATTATCCACAAATGTATCTGATGTCCCTTAACATCTTATTGCAGAAATGATATTGGACCCATCTTTTTGTTCCCTTAGAGCAGAAGTACTTTGCCTTTCACTCAAAAGGGTAGAACAAGGATATCCCTTCAGATATTTTTGTGAGGTCTTTCTTTTGCCTCTTCTGTGAGTTTGCCTCCCCCTATCCACCCAATATTTTATGTGTGATGTGGCTCTATAACCTTTAACATCCTATCTGACGGTCACAGTTGGCAGATTTTGCTTGGGGTGAATGGTGTAGACTCAGCTTGCTCAGCCCTGAGTTCTGAGCCCCCTTCCATCTAATTCCTTCTTTTGACATTTCTCTTGTGTGGCTGTTGTAGAGATGAAGCAGGTGGGGTTCACCAATTTTACTTTACAGATGAGAAGTCAAGTTCAGGGAGGTTACATAGCAGGTCTAGTGCCAAGAGGAAGCAGAGGAGGAATGGAACAAAGGATATAGTTGCAGGCATCAGAAACTACATCTCCGGGCTTTACTGATATTGGAGAGTTTTGAATCCATGATTTTTCTCCTCTCTTTGCTGGGATAGAGTTTTCCCTTTTAATCTAGAAATATGACAGTTGTTTTATTTTTTTTTACTACAAGATAATAAAAATAGCAAAGTAAGGCTTCTGAAATCACTGAAGTTCTTTAATACACACACAGCTTATAACTATAATAATGAGTCCTTCCCTTTATAACTTTGTAGTTCAGTAATTCAGTTATTGTGCACTTAGCTGGTGCCAGCTCCCAAATGTCCTTGACTGCAGGAAGCTTACATTACCAAGTCAACTTTTATGAATTCTATATCTAACCTTTTCCAGAATGTTTTTTTCTAGGTAAAGTAAGTTACTCAGAGTCCTGGAAGAACAGCTCTTTGAACAGCTCTTTTCTATTTGGGAAAAAAAAAAAGGCATACACACATGTATACACAAATCACACATATATGTATGTATATATATGTACACACGTACATATATAAATTGCACGTGTGTGTATATATATACATAGTACGTATACAATATATATGTATATGTTATGTGTGTACATATATACACATACATATGTATGAGATTTATGTACGTATATGTATACTGTATATATTATGTATAAGTACTATTTTGAAAAAAAGTAGCATTGAAAATTAGTTTTAATTTCTTATTAAAAATAATAAATATAGATGGTTGAGCCAACCTAATCATTTACCATTTCTACTAGTTAGGGCCTGAGACTGGCTGTTCTGTTCAGTATTTTAATTTCAACCACCTTTTGTGTGGCATAAAAGCCTTCCTCAGTTCTATCTCAGCTTCATACATTTTCTGACTTAATGTGACTGGGTTTTCTAAGAACTTTTCTTTCTTCTTTTTGAAGTTCTTTCAAAGATTTTGAAAAATGCTCTGGTCTATTCAGGAATAATCACCTCAAGGGGAATATATTTAACTGATGCCATCATTGGCTTGTCTTGTTTCTCTTCATCTTCCTCACTCTCCTGGTGAGTGCATGAGTCTGAGTATTTCCCAAATATCCTGGTTGTATTATTTCCCTGTAATTGCATGTGAATCTTTAAAAAGTGGCCAAAACAGGAAACAACATATAACAGCCAAATGTTATGTGTGTGGTCTTCATTGTATCCTGCTATTTTCTTCTTTATTTTCCCAATTGATTCTTTAGCTGAGCTAGAATTTAGATCTGTCAGCAAACAATGAGCTTCAAGAATTCCAAGGTCACAGGCAAAAAATTCATCTTCAGTAGAAAATAACAAAGATGTATTTTGTAATTCCAGAACCCTGGGTGTTAGATGGTGGAAGTTGTGTTGGAGGGGTACCTACAGCCTGGGGTTAGGTTTACACTGGTCAAACCAAATAATAAAGGAAATTCTCAATACAGCACGTGCAAAATTATTTCCATCTTTGCCTTAATTACCATTCTAAATGGGTTCTTAATATGAATTGTTACAATACTTCCCATCTCTTTCCTCTTTGTTCTGTCTTTGAGACCTGGCCTTTAGGTCATATGGTTTTCTTTTCTGTACTTTGCTTGTCTGACCTATTTGTTATAATGAACTGATGCCTTCAACATAGTTCACTTTTAAAGGATATGTCTCATTTCCTTCTCCATCTCACTGCTCACTTGTTTAATAATTTCATTACCAAATTTACTGCTGTTTTGGTTTTCCCAAGCCATTACATACATATATATACATACATATATATGTATGTATGTATATATTCTGAACCTAATGTGTTCTCTCTCTCTTCCTGAACTTTTTTCTTGTTTTCATTCCTTCTCTTTTTTATTTTCTTCATTTTCTTCCCTTACCTGGCCATCCTTATAGGACCACAGTCCAAAGGTCTCTTGCATGGAGGTAGTGCTCCATCTGTCTACCCAACTATTGGTCTCTAAAACCTTTGAAACAGGAATAAGAAAAAAAATCACTGTTTCCATAATTAACAATAATATTATGCTCTTCAAAAACCTCAAGTACTCAAGGAGCTTAAAGACTCAGGGGGGTCCTTGAATCAATAGGCAATAGAGGAAAAAAAATATTTATATACCTATGACAGGTTGGGTTTTTGAAGAAAATGCATTATTCAGCTCTTATTAATGACACTAGTGAATTCATTTCTTAACTTTGGCCAGGAGGTCCCCTCTCACTACATAAAGATTAGGAAATATTAGTTTATATAACCAGAGGCAGTTGGAGGTTCATCTATAACTGTCTTAGGCACAACTTCTTATCCAATATGATTTGTTTCCACAAGATTGAAGGCAGGCCACAGAAGATATTTTCTACAGATAATGATTATAGGGGGCAAGGAAAATATGGATGCTATATCACGAACCATGCTATTGAGAGTATCTCCTGGTTAGTAGTACTATGTTTGATGAAAAACGCTGTGTACTAAGAGTTTATGAAGAATCTACCATGGCTAGTCACTATGTCAAGGACTGGAAGTACATCTGTGTGTCAATCAGGATGGGCGGATTTAGGCAACAATAACAAATAACCTCAAAAGCTCAGTAGCATAAACCAACATAGGTTTATTTGTTGTTCATTCTGTGTGTCCATCATGGACCAATGGAGGGCCCTGCTCATTGTAGTCTCTCATGCTGACTGACCATCTTGAGTCATCAGATAACCACCATCTTGAGTGTTGCCATCTACCAAAGGAAAAATTGAATCAAACCAGCAACTAAATACTCTGTCCTAAAAGTGACTCCTGTTATTCCTATTGATGATTCACTGATCAAATGGTCACACAGGCCCACTCCACACACAAGGTGTCAGGAAGTACAATCCCATCACGTGCCCAGAAGGGCAAGTAAATGGACATATTTGGTGAATAGCATTAGTAACTATCACAAGTTGTAAAAATATAGATCTTGTTCAGCTCTCAGCAAGTTTATAGTCAGCAGTGTGTGGAATGGTAAGGGGAAGGGGAGGGAAAGTGGTGGGAAATAGACTCAGACACGTGTGCAAAAAATACAGAGCAGTATGATAAAGGAAATAAAATGTCTAATGGGAGTACATAAGTGGAGAACCTGGCCCAGGGTTGAGGATCATTAAAGGCTTCCTAGACAAGTCTGAGAGCTGAGGAGGAGTATGAGTCAGGCTAGTGGCAAAGTCTAATACATTCAATCCTCTCGACAACCTTAAAATGTAGGAATGAATAATCCTCTTTTATAAGCAGTGAAATCGAGGCCCAGACAGATCATGCAGAATGAGCTCAGAGTAGATTCTACGTCCAGCTCCCTCCAAAGCCCTTGCTTTTAAAAACTCAGCTAGATCTGAAGAAGGAGACTTTCCCGGTAGACTTTTGGAAAGAAAAAGGAATAGCAGTTATGTTTTACTTCAAAGAAACCAGGTTAAAAATATTTCAGAAGAACACCTGTGATCTCAATCTAGGTTAATTTTGCATTGCAGAAATTATAACACAATTCCAAAATACTAATTGCTACATGAGGCATTACATCTATCTTGGGGGGAATAATCCAGTGGTGCTAATTAAAGAGTATATTTCTCTAAAAGCAGTCACTGAGGCTTAGAATGAAACAAAACAATTCTGGGATTTTACTGTTCATAAACCTAAGCGAATGAATACAACAATGGTTTATTTATGTAGTGCTGAAACTGTACGCTACACAGCACCTTACAAGGCTGGGGATAGACTGAGTATAAATACACGAACCTGACTGTTTATTTCTTCAGTTGGCTATGGGTTACTAGTGTTTAGAAAAGGATAGTGTCACCAAAAAAAATTTACACAGAAAGGTTGATTCAAGTCTCCATATGCAGGAGTTTATGAACACAGAAAGCTCCGTACATCAATAAATGTATCCATCCCCCAAACAGCACTAAAAGAATGCTGGGTTGTGCAAGCAGGCCATAAAATCAAGGCAACACACAATTAAGGGTAAAAAGTGTTATATATCCTCCAACACCTAAGAGGGCAGCCACATAGCAACTTCTAAAATATGGCATTTGAAATAGCAGACAACGCTGGAAGGAATGCATCATTTGTAGCAGTTTGGGAGGAGGGGTGGAGAAGAAAACAATATCTCTTCATTTTAATATTTTAAGAAATGTATAAAATCTTTTGTTTTTGAAGGTTTCTGACAGTATTAAGAGCAATTTTATTGCTTCTACATTGTTACCTACATTTTCACAGATCAATTTCTTCTTTTCATTTCTCTTTGCAAATCTTCAGAGCCAGCCAACCCAGAAGTGGGGCATCTGCTCAGTGCTTTGAGGCCTGAAGAGGATGCCTGTGTTGCCATTCAGATATTAGAACTGGCAGCTTCAACTAAAGACCCCAAAGTCCCCTGAGTCTCTGCAGAGGCAACCACCTATTGATTTCCTAATTTTTCACCACCAGAAGGCATGGATTTCCTGTTTTACTAATTATATTCTTAATTTGAAATCAGAAAAGGGCAATGGGTAATGCATATTGTGTGTGGGTTAACCTTCTTCAGTTACCCTTCTCAGGTCCCTCTTCATGGTGAATATAAGGATAGAAAATTAAAGAGTACACAGAGGGAAGCAATTTCTATCCCCCAGAACAACCAAGAAAAGACTCTGATGAGCTTTGGGAAGGAGCACAGAGGCCTTTCTTTCTTCCTTTGAGTTTTGGGATTTGACCCTGATGGAATGTTTATGATTCCAGGACCTTTGCTCTGATCTCTGCCCAGAGCTTCAGGATGGAACTGAATTGTTCTCTTATGGAATCATGGAAGCATTAGGGTAGCATTAGGAATCAACATTACTCTCTGGATCTAGAAATTGATTTTACAGTTGAATACTACGTCTTCAGCTAGGAGAATACGTTCATAGTATGAAAGGAGTATTTTAATCTGAATTGGGGGAGAAACAGTATTATTTGTCCTAAGAATGAGATTATTATATAGGATCCCATATAATTTCTGGGTAAAATGTCAGAACTATTAAAATCAAGGAGGAGGCTGAACACATGCCTGCACTCACACGTTTTCTTTTTGGGTTTTGTGAGTGAAAGAGAATGAAACAAGTTTTATTCTATTGGGTAATTTGAATATTTCCTATTTAAAGGGAAAGGAAATGGTGCAGAGGTCATGTTTTCTAAGTTTTAGGGTTTCAGGGGCATTGTTTGAATATACTCAAGACTATGATAAAGGAATCATTTTCATGACTGCCATCTTACTACCTTTTCTTGCCATACTTTAGACTCATTTTGTACTTGTTACTATTTTTGACTTAAGTCATTAGTTTCATGTAAAGTGAAACTAGAGTAAACTTTTTAATTTACTTGTGCTCCAAGAATTATCTGTCCCATTTTCCTTTCAATTTGGCTTTCTGTGGTTTTGGACCACAGAATTTGGCTATTACTTCAGAATTGGATCAGGCATTCAAGCTTTGAAACTTTCAACAAATTTACAGAACACAGCTCAAACAAATGTCATAAGATGTAAGTTTGAAAACTTTCAAGACTTTCCCATTCATTTCTCTTTCTCATTGGCACTACTTCTTTTAATAGCTATCCAGATTGATCTCCTTAACACATCATTAAGCTGGCCACCTGCCAGGGTTTGGGTCATCTAGGGACACATTAGTCCCTCACTCTCTTCTTTACTGGGATCTGCTGTCACTGGTCATGGATGAGACACATGAGAGTTTAGCACCCGTACTGGATTTGTGCCTACATGCAAGATTATTTGTGCCTACATGCAAGATTATTGGGGATTTTTGTTCCAGAATTCTTCCATGTTGCCTAAAGGGTATCTTTAAAAAAAAAAATTGACTCAATTCTGTTTAAATAGGTATTTAGAAATTGATGTCTCTCAGTTTTCTATGCCAAAACAAATAAATTTAGTGGTTTAAAAAATAGAAATTTATTATCTTACAGTTCTGAAGGTCAGAAGTCTGGCATGGGTATCACTGAACTAAAATTCAAGGTGTTTGTAGGGCTATATTACTTTCTTTAAGGCTCTGGGTAGGATCACTTCTGTGCCTTATCCAGTTTCTAGAGGCTTCTGTATTCCTGGACTTGTGGCCCCTTCTTCCATCTTCAAAGCCAGCACTGGCAAGTTGAATCCTTCTCACATCATATCACATCACTCTGACCTCTCTTCTGCTTCCTTCCACTTTTAAGGACCTTGTGATTCCATTTGGTTCATATAAAGAATCCAGGATTATCTCCCTACGTTGAGATCAGCTCATTAACAACTGTAATTCCATCTGCAAACTAAAACTCCTTTTGCCATATAAGATAAGACATGCAAAGTTCCCAGGGATTAGGATGTAGACTGTTTAGGGGAATATTTTCTTGTCTACCACATCCAGCTAGGTTTTTTTTTTTTTTCCAGATTAAAAATAGTAAATTAAAACATAGACACTAAAAGGCACATAAATAATTAGCATACAGTTCAATGAATTTTCACAAAATAAATATACCCGTGTAACTTTTTAACAAGGACTCAGATCAAGAAACAGAACATCTCTGTCTTCCCAGAGGTCTCTCTTGAGTGCTCTTCAAGCCACCTCTCTCAGGGATAACTACTCTCTTGATTTTTAACACCATGGATTAGTTTCATCTATTTTAATAACAGCTTTATTAAGATATAATTCACAGGCCATATGATTTACAAATTTAAAGTATACAATTTGGGAGCCTGGGTGGCTCAGATGGTCAGATGGTTAAGTGTCTGCCTTCGGCTCAGGTCATGATCCCACGGTCCTGGGATCAAGTCCCGCATCGGACTCCCTTCTCAGTGTAGAGCCTGCTTCTCCCTCTCCCTCTGCCATTCCCTCTGCTTGTGCTCTTCTGTCTATCTCTCTGTCAAATAAATAAATAAAATCTTTTAAAAAAATAAAATATACAATTCAATGGCTTTTAGTATATTCAAAGAGTTCAATCAATTTTAGAACATTTTCATTATTCAAAAAAACAAAACAAAAAACCCATACTCTTTAAACATTACACCTAAACATCCTCTTCTGTTCCTATCCTCTGGCCCTAGGTAACCATTAATCTATTCTCTGTCTCTATAGATTTACCTTTTCTGGACATTTCATATAAAAGGAATCATACAATATGTGTTCTTTGTGACTGGCTTCCTTCGTTCAGCATGTTTTCAAGGTTCATCCATGTTATAGCATGTATCAGTGCTTCATTTCTTTTTATTGCTTCATAATATTTCACTGTATGGATATATCACATTTTATTTATGTATTCATTTGCAAATGAATGTGTTTCCATATTTTATGAATTTTGGATTTTATGAATAATGCTGCTGTAAATATTCAGGTACAAGTATTTGTGCAGACATACATTTTCATTTCTCTTGGGCATATTCCTAGGAGTAGAATTGCTAGATCTTATGGTAACATGTTTGAGGAACTACCAAACTGTTTTCCAAAGCAGGGGCACCATTTTACATTCTCATTGACAGTGTATAAGAATTCCGATTTCTCCACATCCTTGTCCACACTTGCTATTGTCTGTCTTTTCAGTTATAGCCATCTTGTTGGGTGTGAAATGGTATCTCATTGTGGTTTTGATTTATATTTCCTTGATATCTAATGATGCTAAACATCTTTTCAAGTTCTTATTGGCCATTTGTGTATATCTTCTTTGGAGAATTCTCTCTTCAGACACTTTGACCACTTTTTATTTGGATTGTCTTTTTATTACTGAGTTGTAATAATTCATTATGTATTCTAGATACAAGTTGCTTGTGCTTTTGATATCACACATAAAAACTGCCTAATCCAAGATCATGAATATTTATGCATATATTTTGATCTTTAATCCATTTTGATATAATTTTTACATATGCTATGAGGTAGGAGTCCAAATTTATTCTTTTGTATGTGGATATCTAGTTGTCCTAGTACCATTTGTTGAAAAAACAATTCCCAAGTCACCCATTTTTAATGAACTCATCTAGTATGTACATTTTTTGCTGGCTTCCTTCTCTCAAAATTGTATTGTGAGATTCATCCGTATCTTTGCATGTAGTTTCTTTATTCTCATGGGCCTCTAGCATTCTGCTACATGAATATATCATATTTTATTCATCCAGTCTACCTTTATTGGCCAATTGGGTAGTGTCTAGTTTGGGGCTATTATGAGTAGTACTGACATGAACATTCTAACATGTCTTTTAGAGAGTATCTGGACACATTTCCATTTGGATTTTTGGGTACTTGAAATCTTATACTCGAGCTTTAGCATAAGGACAATTATTGGTTATCACATACTACAAAAGAAAATCTTGGGGATTCAACCAGAAATTTTGCAACTTAATCATTAGTCTGAAATCTGTCTTATCCTAAAGAGGTGTTTTATGCCTTATGCCATCCACATTATAGAGCTTTCTTGGAGAATATCTAGGTTTGGTATAGCAGCAAAGAAGAATAATGAAGAGCTGATAGTGGGCCTTCCTTGTTAGAATTTTTTCCAACAAATACTCTTTTGAGTCCCTGTGTATTCAAAGTTTTGTACCAGGCACTATAAAGATGCCAATGTAGGTGATAGACATGTTAACATATTAATAGGAAATTATTACATGGCTTGATGAATTCTCTGGTATTCAGTGTGCAGTTGGCATGAAAAGTATGATAACCTTGCCCAGAATCCTGGGAGTCAGTGCAAGTTCCCAGAAGAAGTGGTGAATGAACTAAGCTGAGATTTGAATGATGGGTAGGATTCCTCATGTAAGGGGTGCTGGTTGCTCGAGTCAGAAAATGATGCCTACTCTCTAAACTAGATAGACACATCCCATGCCATGGATGAGGTGAATCATGGGTAAGTTTGCTGTTTTCTTAGCTGGGTAGATCATTAGCATTCCTCTGTTACTGACAGGTTTACTTCAAAGCTGCCTGGAATCTTAGAAAGATAGAGGCTCTTGGCTTTAAAAGTTTTCTTTTTGGCTCCCTAACCTTTACTTACTCAGAGAGCCAAGAGGAGGAAAGACAAGGACTTGAAGAAACAGAGAAAAAGAAGAGACAGCGAAAAAAAAGGTTAAAAAACCTTGACAATTTGGTTTTCCTTTGCACGCACATGGACTTTGTGTATTTTACTTTATGAATTTAATAACCTTATTCTGATAAGGGATCCATAGTCATCAGTAGACTGCCAAAGAGGTCCACAGCACGAAAAGGTTAAAAACCCCTAGCTTAAAATACAGATCCAAGACCTAATTATGCTAATAGAGTCAAATGCATTATTTCTGTTTAAAGTAAGCTATCCCTGAAAACTGGTAATGAGCGTGAGTTGATATACAAGATCAATTCTTCCATACCACTGTCGGAAAAGACCATAAGCAGGACTGATGCCAATGGATTTCTACCACTGGAAGCAACTGGCATAGAGGAGCTGCTCAGTGAGGGAATGTATCAATGGTTAGGTTTACCTCCGGGTAACGAAGTCTTGAAACACTACATTATCATGGGTCTGCAGTCCCTTTGTAATAACTCTTATATGAACTCCAGTTCCTCTGAGTCATAGTTTAATTTTCTTCTCTTCAGGTGAAACTAAACCCTGTATAGGGAATCGATTTTTTTTTTTTCCTTATAAGGTTGCATAGTAACCTCTATCCTGATTTCTCTGAAAACTATAATCTATAAACTTCTAATCAGTATAAATCCAGTTTCATCAAGAAATTACCTGGACAAAAGAAAGTGGATGTGGGCAGATACAAAATCTGCCAGTTGCATTTTTCCAAGAAGATCATCTTCTCCTTTAAGCAGATGTCAAATTGGAGCCTTTCAGCAGGATTACCAGGGAGTCTCTGACACAGGAAGTTTGTCTTTGTGTATCACATTAGGAAATCAAATTAGCTTTTTCCTGTTACTTTTAATCAAAATATACAGATTCTGATTATTGAACATAATTACTTGCTTAGCATACACTTTGCTTTGAGTTGCTGATTATTGCTGAAAACCAAACAAAACCTGGAGCTCAATCAGGAGGACTCCATAAGAGTCAAGCTGCCTCAGGGCTGCATTTTGGTGACCAACCTATCTTAGAGAAGGGAGTCAATTCTGTGCTTTGGCTTTGATAAAAGAATTAGTCACACTGTTGTCCTGACAAAAAAGAGCTTAATTATGGAAAGGAGTAGTCTTCCTTTGAACTTTTTAGATTTTTGAGAATAATACTTCTTTATCTAGACCAGGGATAGGCAGACTACAACGTATGGGCCAAATGTGGCCCCCCATCTGTTTTTATAGATAAAGTTTTATTGGAGCACAGCCCCTCCCATTTGTTTACATAGTGTGTGTGGCAGCTTTTGCACAACAACAGTAGAGTTGAGTAGTTGAGATAGACCATATGGCCCACAAACCCTAAAATATTTACTATTTGGTTCTTCTAACAGAAAAACTTTGCTGACTTCTGGCCTAGACTACAGAATGTCTTTTGTATTCATTTGCTTATGAGAAAAGAATGTTTAACAGCTTAAGAAAATCGTTAGTATTCAGTGGTTCCAATTCTGGTCTGATTTGCTCAAGAACTCTTGAGGCCATTTGATATTTCCAATTGCCCCCCTGTAACTCATAACAGACTACCTATAAGCTATCTGAGATTATGGACAGTTGTGCTAGGCAAGCCTCTGTCTATATAGAAGAAGCATGAATTAACCAAAAATACAAACTAAAAATATGGTACAATCAAAGCCCAGAGTCAGACTGACAACCTGTGGGTATCGTAGGAAAGCTACTCACTTGTTGTCCTTTCAAATATATATTCTTTTACCATTTTTTTCAGTATGTATTTATCAGAGAGATTGAGTGCTGTGTGGTGGAATAGGGAAACAGGACAGGGAAACAGCCCCATTAAGAATCTTGACAGCGGTACTTAAATTTTGTTGAGAATATGACTGAATAACTTGGTAAAACACCAGTATCATTATGTATATTTTTGTGTTTGTGCCATTGTACAAATAGAAAATTAATGTGACATGGAAAGTACCCCTTGGCATATCTAATAAATAAAATAAAACACAATATGTAAAATATATTGAGGAAGATAAAGTGAATCAGCCTATTTGCAGATTTTAGGGAAAGCCAGCAGGTTAAAAAAGAAAGTATTCTCTAAAAGTCAGAATTGAGGATTTGGGCCTCTAAAGGAATCTTTAATGATGAGGTCAGATAGGGTCCGACAGAGAAAACAAATTTAGGCTGACAGGAAGAAGGACATGTGAGCAACTGTAAAGCTAGGAAGAGGGCAGAATTGGAATAATTCATATAGCTCTGCTTTCTGCAGCTTATCAGAAACTTTAGTGAGAATTGGCATAGGAGTAGAGGTTATAGAGATATGGCATAGGAAGAAAACAATTCAGGTGGCATCTGAAAACAGTGTAAGGGATATTACCGTATGCTTATGCTTTGTTAAAAGAATATCACTATCTGCTGCATCCAATCAACTGACATTTATCTCTTAAATGCCTACTATTGCCAGATCCTGCGTGGGTACGGAATACAGGTGGAAATACAGAAATGGAAGAAAAAAAATCTGCTCCCTGCCCTTTGGCACCAGTAGTGGGAGAGAAGGCTTAGTTACAGGAGGCATGATGACAGGATGTGTGATCAATGCTATTTTTGTTACAGGAGAGCATTATGCTAAGGGTGCTTGGATTAGGGGTACCTGAGGTAGCTCTAAGAGTTTGGTATGGAGGGTGATCAGGGGAGTCTTTCTAAAGAAACTATGAAATGAATCTTGAAGGGTAAACAGAAATAAGTCAGAGGGACTCGGGGAGGAGAGGCAGCCCTAGTATGTATGCACTTTAGACATGTAAAGGAGTTAATGCCCCAGGGGTAATTCTTAACCAACAGAAGATGAGAATTGGTGGATAAATTCTCTTCACTGTAGACCTCTGGGTAGAGAAATCTGGGAGGCTTCTCAGGAGGTACCAGTGAATTGAGTTCCTTAGCTCACAGCAGTAACTGTAATAAGGCACCATACGCTGGCTTTTCTTCCTTCCCTCTCTCACACTTTCTGCTCACCCACTCTTCTTCCCTTCCAAGCACAGCAAACAGCTGTCTGAAGGCACTGAGACCAGAGGTAGCACTATGTACCCCCAAACTTCCAGGAAATCACTGTGGCTAGAGAGCAGGTACCTGTGGATAAGATGAGAGGTCAGCTGTTGAGACAAGCAAGGGCTGGATTAGAAAAGACCTCCGTGCCATGCTAAGGGGTTGGAGCTTTATTCTGAAGGCAGGGGTCAGGGGAGCTGTGGAATTTTTAGCCACAGAGTGACATGATAGCATTCCTATTGAAGCACTTTTGCCCTAATTAAATGCTATATATAACATGCCCTACACAACCTTGTCCACCAGTTGTAAAGTTTGCTAGCGAAAGCTCCATGTGTCTCAGGACGACTCTGCTAGTACACCTGCCATCATTCTATATAAAACACACTTGGAAAATGCAATTTAAAACATTTTAATAACTTTACAATAGTAAAGGAAATATATACTCATAATAGCAAATTTAGGAAATAAAGAAAGCAAAGCAATAAAATTAAAATTAGCCATAATCCTATTGCTAGCAGGCATATTGTTAAAATGTTGATATAGTGTTAATGTTTCCATATATTTTTCTCCAGTTCTTAATTTATATATGCATATTTTGTGTTACACACTGTATTGCATATCAAATTTGTATCTTTTTTTCATTTAACATTATGTATGAACACTTCCTGAGGACATTAAATATTTTTGAAGGCATAAACACAAAATAGTCCATTATATGGATGTGCCATAATTTAATGAATCTCCAATTGTTGGACATCAGTTCACTTCCAATTGTATGCCATTATAAATAATGAGGCATTATTTCCTTGTGCCTTAAATCTTTGAATTTATGACTATATCCTTTGGAAATGCTTTCTGGAAGGCTCAAAGTAGTAATGTTGAATACCTTCTTGGGTAAGGCAAGACCCAAATAAGTAAATTAATTAGAAGCTTTAGAATCTAAGAATATAAGCTTAGGAATTTTTAGAATATACTTAATATGTATTATTGATACAAATTAATCAATGGGAAAGTTTTACTTGTTCATACTTCCAATGATATTATTGTACAGAACTACTTTGTCACCTTTTCAATATTGTGAATATTATTATTCTTTGAAAATCTTGATTATTTAAAAGATGAAAATTTTAGTCTAATTAAAATTTATACTGCATTTTCAATTTCTAATGAGGCTTAGGAAAATAATTTTTACTTTATCATGGTTTGCCTCCAATGTAGCTGAATGTCTGTCACTTAACTAATAATGATGATTAAACATCCATCATGGCTAAGACAAAATAAAAAGCTATATAGGTTCTAGATTGTCTGCTCTTCCATCTGTATTAATCAGGGTAACCTAGACAATGTAACAAAACAAAGCAAAACAAGGGGCGTCTGGGTGGCTCAGTCGTTAAGCATCTGCCTTCAGCTCAGGTCATGACCCCATGACCTGATGCTGGGATCGAGCCCCACATCGGGCTCCCTGCTCTGTGGGAAGCCTGCTTCTCCCTCTCCCACTGCCCCTGCTTGTGTTCCCTCTCTCGCTGTCTCTCTGTCAAAAAATAAATAAAATCTTTAAAAACAAAACAAAACAAAAGCCTTAAAATTCAGAGACTCACCGCAATAAAAGCTTATTTTTCACTCATGTCATGGTTCAATGTGGGTGGCTTGGTGGGGGAGGGAGAGCTCTGCTCCACTGTCTTTCAGCAGACACATCATGGCCCCCAGCTCCATCCTTTGGGCCTTGCTTCTTTTTACCAACTGTGACAGGTATGAACAATTCTTGTTGGCAGCATTTCACCTCCAGCATTGTACCATGTTCTTTGTCCTCATTCTCTCCCTGGGGATCCTTGAACTCCGTGTCCTCAGGACTGTGTGGGAGATCACTCAACCCTAGACTCGTGCAGCTTAGAACAGCAGGGGTATTAATACCCTTGAAGGCAGCCTTTGGCTGATGGGAGGATGACAGATGAGAGCTGATGCACAGGTGCTCCCCCCTCCCAACCTTTGGGCAGATAATCCTGGGGGACAGTTGGCAGGCCTCTCAGGAAATACCAGGAAATACACTCCTTTTGCTCACATCAATGATCTGAATAACTCACCCTTTAAATAAATTCCTTCATCCACTATCTCACTATATCTGCTTCCTCATCCTGCTTTCTGGGATCACTGTCCCAATAAATGATTTATACCTGAGTCATTTGCTTTCAGGGGAACCCAAACTAAGATATTCAGGTATATAAGTTCTCTCTATCTTATGGGTCTTGCAAGAAATCTTCCAAGAAAGTGCAAGAATGTAGAAGACTGTATGGGAGATGTCCATGGGTCAGACCTGGAAATGGCAGATATCCCTGCTGCCCATATTCTGTTGGCCAGAATCCAATCACAGAGGGTGCTGAGCACTATCACACAGCTGTGTTTCCATGAAGAAAAGGAAG
>NC_138382.1:20205317-20216555 GCF_054177405.1 Leptonychotes weddellii | reverse complement strand
ATAGTCTCTCATGGTTCGTCTCCCCCTCCAATTTCCCCCTCTTCATTCTTCCCTTCCTCCTATCTTCTTCTTCTTCTTTTTTTTTTAACATATAATGTACTATTTGTTTCAGAGGTACAGGTCTGTGATTCAACAGTCTTACACAATTCACAGTGCTCACTATAGCACATACCCTCCCCAATGTCCATCACCCAGCCACCCCATCCCTCCCACCCCCCACCAAGTTTTAAAACTCTTATTTCAGTGTCCCAAGAAGGGAAATAGAACTTGTCTCTTGTCAGTGATAGGGAAAAGCCAAAGATAATTGCTTTGCCTCAGACGTTTTGGGAATTAGGACTATGTTTTTTACTTTATTCTGGGAATATAAAATGTGTTGTAATTCTTTCCCCTTGAAATTCTGGCTTCCAGTTTCTTTCAAGGGAGTCTGCATACATCAGTGACTTACACAGTTTGTCCCTGTGAGTGCAGCTTTTCTTACTGTCCTTAAGTGCTCACTAAGTTACAGAAGTGATGGTCTTGTTTGCAATACCCTGAGGCAGGTATAAATTCATCTGTATTGAGTATACATTTAGTCAGTTAATATTTTGAGTATCTACAGGGGACTTTGTTTCAAGCCGTTCAGTCAGGAATAAGCAAAATTTATGTGGATTGGAGCCCTGACCTGGTTCTTCAACCTTATTAACTGTGTAGACGTGGACAAATCAATTAACTTCTGAGACTCAATTCCATCCTATGTAAAAATGAGAATAGTAACATTAATCTTGAATTTTAATTTTCAGTTCTTTATGTACATGAAATCAACTAAATATATAGCATGCACCCCCAAAATGTGAATGCCCCTTCAGAATGCCTTGACATCATCACTAACTTACATGAGAGGGAAGAAATCAAAATTATTTAGTAGCCAACTCTCCTTTTTTAACACGGCCTTATTTTACTGAGTTGGGTACTCAAACTGAGGGAGGAACTAAATTGACAAAAGGGCATTTGAAGAGACTAGAGAAAGAGGGAGAAGCAAGTCAGAAACTGGATGATAAAGGGGAGGGAACTCTGGGAAAACAAAGATGTCTAGTAAAATTGTTCTCGGTTAAGGTCATCTGGTGTGTGATGTGAATTCTCTCCATCCCATAAAAAATTAATAAAATTAGCATCAACTTGCCAGTGCTTTCATAGTTGGATTTGTTTGTTCTAGGTTATTATGCACTACTGAGCCTCAAAATGGGCTTGAGTAGTTTAAACAAAGACTCCTCAAATGAGTTGGCACATTTGAGTCATTCTCTACTTCTCTGAAGAATTTTTTGCACTTTTGAGTTTGGAAAGTCTAAATCACATAGACTCACTAAAATTCAGATGAGAGGTAAAACCCAGGACTTCACCTGTAGAGATGAGGTATGGAATGATAGAACTGAATGGGACTTGTTACTTCGTTTGGTCCAAAGACTATGGAATTTGCAAATCCATAAGAAGCTTCCTGGAAAAACTAACATTTCCTGGAAGCCAGCCAGTGCCATCTAAGGGCCTGGGATTTGGAGGTAATGTGACCTGGATTTGAACCCCAGTTCCAACACTTATTATCCTAAGTAACATTGGACAGGCTAGGTAAACTCTTACCTCAAATTCCTCATCTATAAAACATGGATAGAGAAACTTACCTTGCAGGGTTTAGAGTGAGGGTTAAGTAAGTAAATATGTATAGTGCACTTGTCACAGACTTTGGCATATAGTAAGTAACAGCTTATTATCAATAGTAAGTGATAATAAGTTCAACACTACAGTATATCAAGTCCTATTTTGTTGCATTAATATGATGCTGGACAATGGATAGATTCTATTCACACTCCCAAGAGTAACTGTGGCTATCTGTTGACACTGAATTCATTCTACCACGCAAATGTGTAAAAAGGCAACTCTGCAGATAAATCCTTTTTGCATGGCAAACTTGGGTATAAAAATTATTCTTGGAGGCATCAGTCTGAAAAGCATATTCATTAGCTATAAAAATGAGAAATCTGATGCATTCACACCCACCTTGTGTGTGCACTAGTTGTCATGGTCAAGGTATTGAGGAGACATAGGAGAAGGTTAGCATTAAACACACAGTGCATTCATAAATGGACAGTAACTCATTATTTGGTCATCAAAGTGATACAGTTCAATGGATCGCAGCACAGAAAAATGGCAGAGTGTTTTACATAATGTCAATGTGTGCTTGGTAATTATCTATCATTTACCTAGTGCCTTGTGTTTTCAATATGCATTGCACTCATTTAAAGTGGGCAGGTAATAGTCTTCCTCCTGGAGGGCTTTGGAAAATAAATATAGAATACTGTAGGAACTTGGACTGATTCTTAGCTCCTCATGTTCCATAGTTGAGAGGACCTGGCAAATGAGGTATAGGAGTGATAATATCTGATGATCTTTGTTCCAATATGAAGTTCTTGTCATCACAAAAATGCCTTATTCTTACTAATTTTCTCTAGTTAGACTTCTGTGGGCCAGTGTTTCATGGCCCTTTGTGCTCTAATTCCCAAATGAAGAAAGGGGATTGGCATCTGCAAAACTAGGTGGGAGTGAGCATACTCTCTGGATGAAGACTTAAATTTACATAGTATCCTGTATTTTCCACAGTAGTCTCACATGTATTATCACTTGACCCTGACCACACTGTGAGGGTGATAAAGGGCAAGAATTATTGTCTCTATTCTGCAGATGAAGAAACTCCATCGTAGAGAGTTAAGTGACTTGTCTAGGGTCAACTTAGCTAGTAAGTAGCAGGTGCCAGCCTCAAACAAAGGACTTCCAACTTTAAGATCAACATACTTTTGGTTCGAATACAAAATCCCTGTGTTAGCAATCTTGGTTTTGTTGAGTAATCATAGTGAAAGCTACAGTGCTAACTTCTGGGTCTGTTGGTAGACAAAGCTACCATTATTCCATAGGGAAAATGTGGGAAAAGCATCCTTTCCTGTGAATGGAAATAGCCCTGCTCTAGCCAAGGTAAGTGGTTTGGCAAGTGGAGCATAAGCTGGATTTCAACTCTCATTTACGCACTGAGCCAGACATGCTTGTGAAACACTCATGGTAGATCTGCTGGTGGGGTAAAGGAAGGAAGTCTATGGTAACTGGCCTCCAAAGATAGTTGTCAACATTTGATCCCATTTCTGTATACTCATGATGTACTTCCATTAAATACAAGTTGGTCTTCTGACTATTTCAACCAATAGAATTCTGTCATATTTAGCCTAATATTTCTAAACCCAGGCCTTCAAAGAACTGTCAACTTATCCTTCTTTCCTCTTGAGATGCTCCTTGTTGGAATCAAGTCACCATGCTGTAAGGAAGCCCAAACAACCACAAGGAGAGGCCCACACAGTGGAGAACTGTGGTCCCCAACCACAGCCCTATTTGAACTTCAGCCAATAGCTAGTACCAAGTGGCAGCCATACGAGTTAGATCATGTGGATTTTCCAACCATCCTAGTGCCCCAGCTGACATGAAGTGAAATAGAAGACCTATGTAGTCAACTCCTAGAATCATTAGATAATATTATTTAAGACATTAAGTTGTGGGTTGATTTGTTATATAATAGTAGATAACTAAAAAGAAATTCACATGGATTGGTGAGAACTGGCGCATGTGTGACCAGAGCTGTTACTAGCCTCACAACTGAATCAGCTACAATAATGAGGTAATGACAGTGTAATGGACTGGTTGGTAGCCCTGAAAAAGCTATGTCCATATCCTATTCCTCAGAACTTGTGAATGTCAAATTATTTGGAAAAGGGGTTTTTGCAAATGTAATTAATTTAAGGAATTTGAGATGAGGGGATCATCATAGTAGACTCTAGATCTAATGACAAGTGTGACCATGGAGACAGAGATTGGAATGATGTGTCTACAAGTTAAGAAACGCTTGGAGCCACCAAAAGCTGGAAGAGGCAAGAAATGGATTCTCCCTAAGATCCCCAGAGGAAGCATGACCCTGCTAGATTTTGAATTTCTAGTCTCCAGAACTGTCAGAGAATACATTTCTTTAGTTTTAAGCCATCTAGTTTGTGGTAATTTGTTAAGCAGCTGCAGGAAATAGATACAGATTTTGGTACTAGGAGTGGGGTGCTACTGTAAATAAACACCTAAAATGCAGAAGTGGTTTTGAAATTGGGTAATGGGTAGAGGTTGGAAAAATCTTGAGATGCATGATAAAATAGATCAATTGCCTTGTATAGACTGCTGGAAGAAATTTGGATGTTAAAGACAGTCTTTAGTGAGGGCTAAGGAGAAAATAAGGAACATGTTATTGGAAATTGGAGGAAAGACAATCCTTGTTATATAGTAACAGAAAATATGGCTGACTTTTCTATACTTGTGTAGACCATAGACTTTTTTTTTTCATCATGATAAGTATATTCTTTAATCCTTATCACCTATTTCCCCCATCGCCCCACTCACCTCCTCTCTGGTAACCATGTCTGTTCTCTATAGATAAGAGTCTGTTTCTTGGTTTGTCTCTCTTTTTTTCTTTGCTCATTTTTTTGTTTCTTAAATTCCACATATGAATATGATTATATGGTATTTGTCTTTCTCTGACTTACTTTGCTTAACATTATACTCTCTAGGTCTATCCATGTTGTTGCAAACTGCAAGATTTCATTCTTTTTATAGCTGAATAATATTCCATTGTGTGTGTGTGGTTTGGTTATTGTAGCTTATGTTGTAATAAACATAGGGATGCATGTATCCCTTTGAATTAGTGTTTTTGTATTTTTTTGGTAAATACCCAATAGTGTGATTACTGGATTGTAGGGTAGTTCTATTTTTAATTTTTTGAGGAACCTCCATACTGTTTTCCATAGTGGCTGCACCAGTTTGCATTCCCATAAAAAGTGCAGAAGGATTCCTTTTTCTCCACATCCTTGTCAACACATTGTTTCTTGTATTTTTTATTTTAGTCATTCTAACAGGTATGAGGTGCTATTTTTGTAGTTTTGATTTGCATTTCCCTGATGAGTGATGTTAAACATCTTTTTGTGTGTCTGTTGGCCATCTGTATGTCTTTTTTAGATAAATGTCTGTTCATGTTTTCTGCCCATTTTAATTGGATTAGTTGTTTTTTGGGTGTTGAGCTGTATCAGTTCTTTATATATTTTGGGTGCTAACCCTTTACTGGATATGTCATTTGCAAATATCCCCTCCCATTCAGTAGGTTGCCTTTTAGTTTTGTTGATTGTTTCCTTTGCTATGAAGAAACTTTTATTTTTATGTAGTCCCAATAATTTATTTTTGCTTTTGTTTGCCTTGCCTCAGGAGACATATCTAGAAAAATGTTGCTATGACTGATGTCAGAGAAATTATTGACTGTGTTTTTCATGGATTTTTATGGTGTCAGGTCTCACATTTAGGTCTTTAATCCATTTTGGGTTTATTTTTGTGTATGGTGTGAGAAAGTGGTCCAGTTTGATTCTTTTGCAGGTGGCTGTCCAATTCTCCCTATAACATTTGTTGAAGAGATTGTTTTTCCCCCATTGCATATTCTTTCCTCCTTTGTTGAAGATTAATTTACCATATAATTGAGGGTTCATTTCTGGGTTTTCTATTCTGTTCCATTGATTTATGTATCTGTTTTGTGTCAGTACCATACTGTCTTGATCACTACAGTTTTGTAATATAATTTGGAGTCTGGAATTGTGATGCTTCCAGCTTTGCTTTTCTTTTTCAAGATTGCTTTGGCTATTGGGGTCTTTTATGGTTCCATACAAATTTTAGGATTGCGTGTTCTAGTTCTGTGAGAAATGCTGTTGGTATTTTGATAGGGATTGCCTTAAATGTGTAGATTGCTTGGGGTAACACAGGCATTTTAACAATATTTGTTCTAATCCGTGAGTATGGAATGTTTTCTAATTTCTTTGTGTCATCTTCAATTTCTTTCATCAGTGTTTTATAGTTTCCAGAGTTCAGATCTTTTATGTCTTTGGTTAGGTTTATTCCCAGGTATTTTAGGGTTTTTCATGCAACTGTAAATGGGATTGATTCCTTGATTTCTCTTTCTGCTGCTTCATTTTTCATTCAACACCACTTTTGGAAGAGACTTTTTCCCTTTGCATATTCATTCCTCCTTTGTTGAAGATTAATTGACCATATGAGTGTGGATTTATTTCTGAGTTCTCTATTCTATTACATTGATCTAAGTGTCTGTTTTTATGCCTGTACCATACTGTTTTAATTACTACCACTTTGTAATGTAACTTGAAGTCTAGAATTGTGATGCCTCCAGTTTTGTTTTTCTTTTTCAAGATTGCTTTGGCTATTCAGGGTCTTTTGTGGTTCCATACAAATTTCAGGATTGTTTATTCTAGTTCTGTGAAAAATGCAGTTGGTATTTTGATAGGGATTGCATTAAATCTGTAGAACATAGACATTTAAGTGATGAACTTGAATACTTTGTTGAGGAGTTTTCCAAGGAAGTGTTGAAGGTGTGGCTTGTTTTCTTCTTATAGTAAAATGCAAGGGGAAAGAGATAAATTGAGGAAGAAACTGTTAAGTAAAAAGGAGCAATCTCTTGATTATTTGGGAAACTCTCAGCATATTCTGATTGCAAAAGATGCTAAACTTGGGAGATACACTGTTAGGAAAATGTACCTTGGAGAGAAGGCCAAGGGTGTGTCTGAACAATCTTTTGCTGAGGAGGTTGGGCATGTGACTCATGGATATAATCATCTCGGCAGAATCCAGAAATAGAGTTGAGGTTTTCCAGGAAAGATGTGTGGGGAACCCTCTTGTCTACTGGTGTGGATCCCTGTGACATACACAGAAGACCCAAAGGGTTTTTGAGAATGTTGTATCAGCAGAAACACTGCTAGCTGAGGGGAAACCTTGAAGGAGACAGAGACAGGACAAAGTGAAAGTGGTCTGTTGGACTCACAAAAGTCTACAGTAAAGAAACAAGCTCATAGAGCTACTTAGTTTATAGTCCTCAGTCTGTGCTCTTCAAACAAAATAAAACAAAAACAAAAACAAAAAGCAGAATGACTTGAAGAGGTTGATAGGTCCAGAGGCACAGGTCTACTGAGCTGCGCAGGTGCAGAAGCCAACTGAGCTGCCACAGGCCTGTAGGGCAGAGCCTCTGGCCCAGAGGAGAGAACTTTGAGCCATGGAGGATTATTCTCAGTCTTGAAACCTAATGGAATTTTCCCTTCTGGATTTTAAAATTGCTTGGGACTCCATTATTCCTTCCATTTTCTCTTTTTTTTGAATGGTAATGTCTGTAACTGTTATACACTATGTCTGTCCCCGCATTGGGTTTTGGAAACAGGTAACTTGTGGTCTCATTTCACAGGTCCACAGATAGAGAGGAATTTTGTCCCAGCATGGATCATAATGAGTCTCACCCAGACATGATTTAGATGATTTTGATGTGATTTTTCACTTTTGAGTTGATATACAATGAGAAATTAAATTTGAGTTGATGCCGATAATGAGTTGAGACTTTCAGGGATCTTGAGATGAGGTGAATGTATTTTGCACATGGAAATGATGTGCATACTTTGAGTGGGGCCAGGTAGTAGGTGGCAGTGGGCTGAAGAGTGACCTCTGAAAATGTATGTCTATTCCTAAACCCAGAACCTGTGAATATTATTTTATTTTGCAGATAATAGTTAAAGATTCTGGAATTAGAATATCATCCTGGATTATCCAGGTGGCCCTAAATTCAATGACAGATATACTTACAAGAGACAGAAGAGGAAGATTTCAGGATTCTACCCTCCAGAATTGTGGGGAAATAAATTTACCTTTTTAAAATCCCCTGTGTTCATGGTAATTTGCTACAGCAACTTAGGAAATTAATACAAGGAAGTTCATTCTGCGCTTGGAAGGAACCTGTTTTCTCAGTTTTATTACAATCTCTTGAAAGTGGTTTTTGGCGTAAATAAGATACCCCCATGCCCGCATGATCTGTACAGCACAGGACATTCAGCTCTGTCCACACCTGCAAATAGGAATTGAGTACCTCAATTTTTCAACCCTGCCTGCCTCTAAGCCCTTTGAAGTGTTACAGTGTAGCTCCTGCCATTAAGTGGTAGAGTGAATTCCCATCCTTTGATTCTAGAATTAATCTTCTGGCTAATAAAATGGGACAAAAGTGAGAGCACACAAGTTCCAAGCCTATGCCTTAACCTCTTGCATATTTCCACTCTTTCCCAGAACCCTATCCCCAGCCTGTGAACAAGCATATGCTAGCCTATTAGAAGATTAGAGACCCCGGGAAGAAGAGCCCAGCTGTCCAAACTAAGGCCTTCCTCAGCCAACTTAGAGCCAAATATGTGAGCAAGCCCAGCCTACTCAATAGCAGGGTCACCTAACCCAACCTCCAGGTGACCAAAGCTCATGAGAAAGCCCAGCTGACATACAGACTTCTGAGTTTTAATTAAGCATCTAAATGAAGCAGTCGTTAACTAATGCAGTATGCAAGATGACTTCTCCTAAAAGTTATCGAGAAGACTTTAATTTCCTTGTGATGAAATAAAGTCCACCTGGGAAACTCTAGGGTCAGGTATGGCTCCAATATTTCCATATAGGAAGGTTTCATATAAATATCTGAAACTGTATGGAATAAGGAAGCAAGAGAATTTGCCTTGAATCTGTGTATGCATAGCAAGCATACTTTTTTTGCTTTGGTATACTTATCTGTAGATGGGAATAAGGGATAGTTTTCACAAGGAATTGACATTAACTACAAACTCCAAAAGGTGAGAAATGAGTTGGCCAAGACAACAAGTTATAGGAGGACAGGAGAAGTTTCAGCTTGAGCAAAGGCCCAGAGGCCTTTGTTGGTGCTCAGTATATTTTTAATAAATAAGCAAGTGTCCACATACCTCTAAGTGCTTTGCTTCATTACCGCCTTCGGAACAACCCCCAAGATGCCTACTATGCCAGCTGTCAGCCTCCCCGTCACTTCCTTTCCCCTTCCTTTCACCCACAGAAACACTGCCTGCTGATGAGTTGTAAGTCATTTTGCAAAGGAAATTGGGTGTGCAAATCCTGTGATTAGACAAACACCCCTCATTAAAAGTTGTAATCCACTGGCCCTCTGTGTTGACACCTTAATTCTGAACTCTTAACAACCTGAGCACACTCAATGGCCCTGAACAACTCCACCTTCTTCATCTTTTTCCCAGCCCCCTCCCTTCCTTGCCTGAGTCTCCACTAGAAAATGACATAGTCTTCCAGATGGGGTGACACGGCCTTCTCTTACTTGCAGTGATAATAATGTTTTCTCAGTTTTATTACAGTCTCTTGAGAGTGGGACTGATTTGCATATTCCCTAACACTTAATTAACGATGTCACCTTCCCAGTGCCTTGAAAACAGTTTGCATTTTTTCTTCCTCTCCGGGCAGACCTCCAACAGTTACCTCCCACATTTTCTGCTGCAGTCCTTTTTATTACTTTAATGACAAATAATTGGACAGATTCTGAGTAATGAGGGTGAGAGCCAAAGGACTGTTGCAAGGGAGACGGCTGCGTGTTACAAGACACTTTTAGTGGTCTCTAAATCAGACAGACAAGTAGAGTAATGATCATCTTGCCGTAATGAGACACAATTAAGAATCACTGCGGCAAATGACAGAGCAGTTCATTGAACAGTAACCTCCTTCTTCACGTTCTCTCTCCTTTTTTTTTTCCAAAGGAGATCGAACCTTAATTATAGCATCGCCATTTGCAATGCTATCATTAAGATTGTGTCAGCACTTCCAATATAAATCGCATATTTTCAAGGGTTTATTACTTAAACATAAAAACTGGCTCCATTTTGAAATTTAGGGAGTCAGATCTTAATCTAAAAGAATCAGAAAATATAGATTCTCTGGTAGAAAATGTATTACAGGTGCTTGATTTATATCTGATCTCTGAATGCTAGAATACATTTATTGCATCACGGTACATTTTGCAGATTTCTAAGGAAAGACCCTTTTGCCCAATATTTCTCAAATTTCAGCATGCATAATGACCACAGGCAGGACTTGTTATAACAGATTGCCTTGCCCCACCTAAGTACTTATTCAATAGGTGGGGTAGAGCCAAGTTTACATTTCTAAAAATTCCCCAAGTGATGCTTCTGTTGCTGGTCCAGGTAACCATACTTTGACAACCATGACATAATAAGGATCAGTAACAAAACTCCAAATCACTGAACCACACATCTCAGAGGTTAGTGACATTGATTTAGATTTAAGAGACTAATCCAAAGTCATGTAGGAAACAAAGTGTCCTCTTCAGAAATCTATCTCATGACCGACTCCTCTCCACTCTGTCAGGTAGTCTTTTCTAGTCAGTTCTTTCAAAATAAAAGAGAAATTAAAAACCAACTATATACTTGATGAGCCACTGCAATTTAAATTAAATATTCTTGGGGCTACTGGGTGGCTCAATTGGTTGAGCGTCTGCCTTTGGCTCAGGTCATGATCCCAGGGTCCTAGGATCGAGCCCCGCATCAGACTCCTCACTCAAGTGGGGAGTCTGCTAGTCCCACTGCCCCTCCCCACTGCTCATTCTTGCTGTCTTTCAAATAAATAAATAAATAAATAAATAAATAAATAAATAAATAAATCTTTTTAAAAAAATAAATATATTTTTTGATTTTACTTTGTAAGTCTCCTTTCTAATGAGTCGAGTGCCCTTTGGAATGTTTTGTTGCTGTCTATACACATTCCCTTTCCCTAAGGCTACCTGTCTCTCTCATTATAGTATGTTTGGAATGGTCAACATTCCTAATTTCATAGACATAGAAATGGCAATAGACTATAAATAATTTGCCCAAAGTCATGGAGATTTTGTGGTAATGGCAGATATATTTGTGGGTGCTCATTCTATGGATTTATAATCCATAATTTATAATATAAATGGACACACGATCCTTATACTTTATTTTATTCCCTTTTTTAAAAAAATTTTTTATTGTTATATTAATCCCCATACATTACATCATTAGTTTTAGATGTAGTGTTCCATGATTCATTGTTTGTGCATAACACCCAGTGCTCCATGCAGAACATGCCCTCCTCAATACCCATCACCAGGCTAACCCATCCTCCCACCCCCCTCCCCTCTAGAACCCTCAGTTTGATTTTCAGAGTCCATCGTCTCTCATGGTCTGTCTACCCCTCCGATTTCCCCCCCTTCATTCTTCCCCTCCTGCTATCTTCTTCTTTTTTTTTTTTCTTAACATATATTGCATTATTTGT
>NC_138382.1:20172354-20204817 GCF_054177405.1 Leptonychotes weddellii | reverse complement strand
CACTTCTCCGCACGTCCTACCTTCCAGAAAGTGGTCACTTTTCTGTTCAGAGAGTTGTTGCTATTCTTTTCTTCGATCTCCTGTTGAGTTTGTAGGTGTTCAGAATGGTTTGATCCCTATCCAGCTGAATTCCTGAGAGGAGACTATTCTATTCCTTTTGTGATTGGTTCAAAGCAATGCACTTTGCTATGGAATAAGACCAATTAAGGAAATTGGAGAGTAATTTGTCATTTAAGTCTCAAATCCTTTTAGAAGAATGTGGGATCATAAATAAATATAACAAAATCATCTCCAACCTCATGTCTTGGAAATCTATTGCAATTTGCCAGGTACATTCTACTACATATTTTATAAATAATATAAACTAAATTTGGGATGGTGGAAAAATTCAGCAGTGACTCTAAACATGTCTGTGGAAGCATACTCGTGAGTGAAGGAAAGTGACTTATTTTTTCTGAATTTACTAAGCGAACCAATTTTTCTAGCATTGTTAAAATGCAGCTTAAAGACAAGTTAGTAAATTGAAGGGTTTGAATAATACTCAAAAAAGTTTTCTTGATTAATAGCACTTAGGAGATTCTGATGTTTAAAGTTTAACATCAGCAGAACTCTGTGGTTGTGTTATTTGTAGGAACATAGAAACCCCTGACAATTATCTCAGTGATTATACCAGTCAGGATAGGCTGAGTTATTCTGCGGTAACAAAAATCAATAAACAAAACAAACTCAAAGTGTCATAGAGGTTTATTTCCTGCTCATGCAAAATCTACTGTGGGTCCAGGTGACTCTCCAGGGTAATGTTCCTCATTTACCCACCTCATTTACCAAAGTGGCTTGGATCTTTTGGCTCCACCATCTCAACTAAGCCCTCCTCAGTCACCTTGGTAGGTGAAGGAAATGCACGGGGGGCTTTGCATTGGCTATTAGAGCTTTGGCCCTGTGGAGTCAGGTATCACTTCTGCTAACAGACTGTTGGCCTAGAGTAGTCACATAGCTCTGCCCAGTTCCAAAGTGGCAGGGAAAGGTAATCAATCCTCTCACATGTACCAGAGGAGAGAGGGTGAGATAAATGTGAGGACTAGGAAGTCCTACCTACAAAATTTCCTTTTTTCAATGGTTTACACAAAATTACCTTTACTACCTAGCATCCACCTTTTCTTTATAATTGCATAGTAGGAGGTTTTTATTTGTTCAATCTGGTTAATTGTCTCTGCTCTGCATTTTTATCACTGAAACATAAACTAAGGCCTAATTGTGTTGAACATATGTCATTTACAAAGTACTTTTTTATATATTATCTCAGTTAATATAACCCTGCAATAATGTGTATAGAAAGGTATCATGATTGCTTTCAGGAAATAGGCTCAGCAAAGCTTAGAAACTTGCAGGTTTTTCCAGTCAAGTAAGTGCTGAAGATAAGACTAAAATCCAGATCTTCTAACACCTTATATTCATTTTACTATACCATATTACTATCTTTGTTGGAGCTCTTTATGCTTACTCCTCTCAAATAAGTAAATCAAAATTACTGTTGTGCCCTTAAACATGGAAGATTCTATATCTGGTTTGCCTTAGAGTTTCAGACTTTGTTTAGTATTAATGACGTCTGGAGTTATTTTGTTATAAGGTTGCTGCAGAAATCATTAGTCCATAATTTCCTTAAAAGTCTAAGATGAACTCTGCTTTTATTCCATTTTATTTGATTCTCACATGTGCTTTTAAAATTTTGGCCATTTTAGAATTATTGGCCATTAAATTAATTTTATTAAATATCTGTAATTACAGGGTCTTGCATAACGTAGCTCTGATATATGCCATTTGTACTTCTTTATCAGTAAATTGAGATCTGTCAACTTTATGGCGTCATTTTATAGTTCCTCTTACCCCAGAATTTTAATGCTTTTTACAGAAACTAAACTCCTTGGAATTAGGTGTTTGCCTTTTTACCAAGGGAGAAGGCAAGGCCCACTAGGAGCTGTAATGCAAATTCTCAACTCCAGACCAGTTGTTCTTCTCATGGCTCTGATGGTGTACATAGCAACATTTTGAATTGATTTTCCCATATCAAAGTGAACTATGAATGTAATTGTAAGGTATATAAATGTTCATCCACAAAATCCAGTCTAAGAAATGTAACTCTATTTCCCCTTAGGTAACTCTGGCTAAATATCTCTTACAAGCCCCTGATCTACTGGGTACTAGGAACTTAATTTCATGGTGTTTAGGATGCCTACCAGTAAATTCTGTCAGTGCCCCCACCATATCTTCTTGGCACTCACCATTCCCATATATGCCAATAGTGTCTTACTGCCAACTTCTACAACTCTCAACCTGAGGGCTCTCTCACCCACATAGAGGGCAAAATGGAGTAACCCTTAGCCAACTATGGATGAGAGTTGAAAAATAAGTGCATTAGCTTCCTAGCCCCTCAGGTGGAAAACTAAGGTGTATTTCACAGTCTCTCCATAGGTTCCTATTGGGATTGATTCAGAGTTGCCCACAGCAGTAACCTGTTCACTAATGCATGTGTATGGGTTTTCTTCTCTTTCCTGTTTCATTTCCCCACTCCTCTATGAGGGCTTCCTATAATTATCACCCAAATAAGCCCCTTGTATTTGGATGATTATCTCAAGTTCTGTTTTGAAGGGATCAGTCTAAAATACTCACCTTTTCAGTTTCCCCTACATCTAAATACCATTGGCTGTTAGAACATTGAGACACAAGTGGAGGGGTGACTATTACATGGGTCTGAGTTCCAAATAGGTAGATTACATGGATCTGGGAACCAAAGGGTGGAAGTAGAAAAGGTCCTGCTCTTTATTACTCTCAGAGACTGTAAGGGGGGATTTGTGCTTTCCATCCCCAAGACTGGAGACTGTCAGTCTCGTGGTTCCAGTTCCCCAACTGGGAGAGACACTTCCACCAGAAAACACAGTCAGAATCTCATTCAATTTAAAGTTAAGGTTGCCACCTGATCAGTCTGAGCTCCTGTAGACCAGTAAGCACAGAAATGAGTTACCCCACTGGCATGGGTAATTGTCTCTGAATATCATAAGTAGTAGGAATGCTGCCATATACTGGGGTGGGAAAGAATATGTTTGGTATTAAAGTAATCCACTAGGGCATGTCTTGGTGTTCTTATGTTCAGTCACTTGGCAACCATAGCCATATAAGGGCCTGAGATCCCTTAGGGGCAAGGATCTCGGTCTTCCCATCAGATAAGTACCTAGAGTATCAGAATTATGAACTAAGAGTGAGAGAAATCTGGATGGTAAAGGATGGAAATAGTAATAACAACATGGTCTCAGATTTAAATACAACATCAAGTATGGTAGTTTGACCCACAAATTCCCTTTTGTAAATCTTCCTAGGAACTATGGCCATAGAAACCTGGAGTAGCTGCACCTGGATGCTGGATAGAGTGAATGGAATATGAGAAACAAGTACATTTGAGCAGTACAAGGGGTGGACTGTATTAGACATTGTTTTGGTGCCCCACCCCATCCTCTTTAGCAGGATGCTATAAATGCTCACAGATGACTTTCTACTTTGTAGAAATTGCTTTTATTTGGTGGGTTCTTAAATATCATCCTGCATCCCAAGGAAGGGCCATAGCCAAAGGCTGAGTGATAGGAGAGTACATAAGCTCCCGCCTCAAGGAAATACAGCACTGTGGTATAATTTATCCTCCAGAGCTCTTGTGGATGTGAGACCATATCCTTGCTCAGTTGTTACCTCTTCTCTGTCCTGATTCATTTCCTCCTTTATAAGACTTTCTCTCAAGAGCACTACCTTAGTTCATTGTGCATCTTCAAATCCCTGTCACAGAGTATGCCTCAAGGGAATTTGACCTATGACACTCAATTACACAAGGTAGGTTATTTTCTGAGATTTACGTAGTTTTACAGTAAAAAAGGCATTTTCTCATTTTCTCAAAAGACAGGACAAGTCAAAATTATGATTTAAAAGGGGTTTTTTAATATCATATTTTATAATCTGTCATATTCAAGGTCATATTTGAGAATTCTTGTTTTCTTCGCTAGCTGTAACCCTGCTATATGAAAATTTTAGCTCAAATAACTTGCCAGAATAATTTTACATTTGAAAGGTGGGCCTGAGCCTATCTTAGTTGATTGAAGATAAGAACTGGAAACAGTCAAAGACTATGGATGTACTCTGCAGGTGTTAGCAAATAAAGGAAGGCAAATTGGAGCACTTAAAAATCTTGAGTATAAAAAAAATGCCTTTCTGTCTACCTATTTGTCCGTCTATCTGTCTGTCTATCTAATCTAATCTATCTAGTTTTGCATGTATTTATACCCTTTTTTTTATTAGGCTAACATAACTATTGCTAGTGAGAAAGCAACATAATAATACACTGTGAGAAAACACTAGGTTAGAAAACTTTAAGAAAGTGCCTCAGTATCATAGTTTAGAGGTGGTGGTTAGGGCAATACTGATTGAGTGGGCTTCTCCTTCTCAATTCTTATTCATCCACGGTAACTTGGTTTTATTCTGTTGCACTAATTGGGCCAATCAATGCCTGGTCATGTCCCTCTCTAGTCCCATTCCTTGGCACTGTTCCTTTGTATGCCATGCTCCATCCATTTCTGAAAAATTGTCAATGCAGTTCTCAGAAAGTTCCCTACTATTTTCATCTTTAAACTTCACACAGGTTCACAGGCTCCCTCTGCCTGGGGCCACCTTCTCCCACCTCACATTTTTATATGGCCAAACTCTAACTCACTCATCAAATATCCCACCCACTAGGAAATTGCTGATTACCTGTACATCCCATTGCATTGTGTTTGCCTAGATCCTTGTCTTTTATCTGAATTGCTTTAAGTTGTTTGTTTGATGTTAAAGAATATATATTCAGTTCTGTACTCACACTGCCTAACAAACAGCTTAACATATAGTAATTGTTCAAAAATGGTACTTACTGTTATTAAAAGTAGACAGAGCACATACCTGAATTTTAATTAAGTTCTGACAGTTTCAAAAGCTCAGGCATAAAATGCCTTTTCTGCTTAATACTGACATAAAACCATACCTATCACATCAATTTTTTTTGTCTTTTATTTTCCCACATCCTTTGATGTTGATCAGTGGTCCAAAATATGATGCAGATCAATGTAATTTACCACATGGGGAAATGGCAAATTACCTTGCAAACCATACAGGATTTTATAGAATTGATGAAAGTGATGTTGGAGGACTACTAGATTCTGTGTGAAGCTGTTGAAAAGCATGGCTGTCCAAAGGAAGATTGAAGAAGGTAAGATGAAAAGTCAGCTTGTGTGATACTTCAAATAAGAATAATTAGTATAATAATAAGGATTAGGAGAACCCCTTGGGAAAATGGTTGAAACCTTTGAGTACTTTTGCAAAAATTACCCACTTTTTAGTAATATTGTAAAAGTAAGATGTGATGTGATAAATGTTCTATCAATATTTTATATCTGAATTTTTTTGCCTCTTCAGAAAAACTAATTCTAGGAATTAGCATATAGATGCATTTCTTACCTAAATTCTATTAGTGGCACAAGATAAACACACTTCTTTTCTATACTGTTAAGTTTCACACACTTCTTTTCTATACTGTTAAGTTTCATTTTCAAAGTATTGGCCCAGTCAAACATTTTTTTCATTTTTCACCATGAGATTTTGGTTCCCATTTAAAGTGGATTCACTTTAGGTGGTCTTCTTTTTTGGGTACTGATTATCTTCATATATTGAGAACTTTCTGTACTTCCAGGGACAAAACTAGAACTAAAATATGGCAATTGTAGGCAGATGACCAGGAGACTTTTGAAAATGAAAGGTAGCACACTTAATAATCATATCAAGATGATAGGTATAAAATGGAACTGCTCTGGGCAAACCAAAACATCCAGCCACCCTTATTTTTGGGAGGTGTATGTATTGAACTATTTATGAAATATTTTCTGATGCTGTGAGCATCAGGAAGTCACTCCTACTATAGTGACTTCCCTGCCATTGGAAGTATCCAATCAGACTGTCAGCAATGATATTGATGACATCTGAGGACCCCTTTCCAATCTCCAAGAGCACTGCTCTTTGATATACACCTAAAGCCATTGCAGAATTCCAGGGTCTGCTTGGCTGTAAAAAACCCTTTCATTGCAACGATGACAACAACAACAAAGGCATCACATTTTTGTGTTTTTCCTGTCCTGTAAACCTACCTGATGGATATAGTTTTTGGTGCTTGATAACCTTGTTTCTGACCTTTCTCAGGTTTCAGCATATTCCGTACCTGAAGCCTCATTCTGTTATTGGTCAAGGCTTGGATAGCCTCAGCTGTCCATCCCAGGCACTCTCCAGCCTTACGGAACTAGAATCACAAAGGTGAGAGTGGAAAGGGGACCTGAAGATTGGAGATTGAAGGTAAAGTTTTAAGTATCATGTTACTTATAGATGAGAAAGTAGGAGAATTTGCCAGTTGGTTAGTGCTTTAAAATCAGAGGGATGTTTCCTACTCTTGCTATAGAGAGAAAAACTGGATAAAAACTCTGTCATTCTCTTCAGGCATTGGGGTAGATCAATGTTTCCTAAGAGAAATTTAATAACATATTCTACTAGACTTTGATTCAAAATAGCAACCTGAAAACATGAGTGTATAAGCTAGGAGACAGCCATTTTATATCTGGGTATCTATAAAGCTGTAATGAAGTAGAATTTTTTCTTGAGCCCAGCCACTAAGGTAGCTGCCCTAAGTTCTGTCAATCATACTGTCACCTTACTTTGAGAAGACCTTATCTGCAGATAAAACAGAAGACAGTAAGGGAAGAGGTGGAAAAAGTGGACAACTGCAAATGTAAAACTTGAAATAATCCTGTGCTTTCATTACCACTTCTCACCTCTCCTTTCCATCTTACTTGCTGTGGCTCACAACTCTCATTTTCCTTCTAATCAGCAGATTTCCTTGTGTATACTCCTGGGGCAGTATCTCTGTTCTGTTCTTTCTGAGTTTTAAAATAGTCTTCTGTCCTTCAGAAAGTTGTTAATAGTATTTCATATACTGATGGCTTGCTCTCTGCCTATACGTGATAAAGTGAAGTAGACAAGCCCCACCCACTTACATGGAGCTTCTTTTCAGGCTGCCTCATACTCCATACTTAATATGAATAGAAAAGTAAGAATCACTACACATTTAAGAAATCCTGAAGTATGGGAGAGGAAAGACAAAAATAAACATATAATTAGGCAAATTTATAAGTAACAGAATAGAACTTTAAACATGTGATTGAAGACTTCCAGTCTGAACAAGATGGCATAGACCCCTTTACCCTGATACCAATGCCAAAGACAGTACAAAAAAATAGTAAACTATAGACTCATATCTCTTCTGAACTTAAATGCAAAAATCCTCAACAAATTTGAATCTAATAATATATAAAAAGAATTATACACCATGGCTAAGTTGGATATATTCCAGGTATGGAAGACTGTTTCAGCATTAAAAAATTAATCAATGTAATCCACGATATCAACAAGCTAAATGAGAAAAAAGCATATGATCACCTCAATTGTGGCAGAAAAAAACATTTGACAAAATTCAACACACATTAATGATATAAAAATTTCAGCAAGTTAGGAATTGAGGAGAATTAGCTCAGCTTGATAAAGAGCATCTACCAAAAAATACACAATTAATATTGTGGGGAGAGATGGAATGCCTTCCTTCCAAGATCAAGAACAAGGCAAGGATGTCCTTTCTCACCACTCTTACTCAACAGTACTGAAAATTCTAGCTACTGAAATGAAGAAAATGAAGTAAAAAGCATAACAGATTGGAAGGGAAGAGATAAAATTGTCTCTTTCACAGATTCTGTATACAAAATTCCAAAGAATCTGTAAAAGAACATCTAGAACTAATAAGTTCGGCAAGGTCACAGTATACAAGATCAACACGCAAAAACATCAATCCCATTTCTGTATACTACAATGAACATGTGGAAACCAAAATAAAAAGCACAATACCATTTACAATCACTCCAAAGAAATGGAAATACTTAGGTATACAGTTAACAAAACATATATAGGATCTGTATGCTGAAAATTACAAAATGCTGATGAAAGAAATCAAGGAAGACCTAAATAAATGGAGAGACATGCAGTGTTCATGAATTGGAAGGCTCAACATAGTAAAGATGTCAATTTTCCCTGAGTGGATCTGTTGGCTTAATGCAAGTCCTATCAAAATCCCAGGAGGTGTATCTATACACATAGGCAAGCTTGTTCTAAAATTTATATGGATAGGCACAAGCTGTAGAATAGCTAACAACCTTGACAAAGAAGGATAAAGGGGGAGGAGTCACTGTATCACATATTAATGCTTACTATATAGTTACTATAATCAAGACAGTGTGGTATTGACAGAAGGATAGACACAAAGATCAATGGAACAGAAAAGAGCACCCAGAAATAGATCCACACAAATATGCCCAATTGATTTGGGCAAAGATCCAAAGTAATTCACTAAAGGAAGGACAGCCTTTTCAACAAATGGTGCTAGAGCAATTGGACATCCATAGGTAGAAAAATGAACCTTGACTGAAACCTCATACCTTGTATAAAAATTAACTCAAAATAGGGGCACCTGTGTGGCTCAGTCCATTAAGCATCTGCCTACAGCTCAGGTCATGATCCCAGGGTCCTGGGATCAAGCCCCACATTGGGCTCTCTGCTCAGTGGGGAGCCTGCTTCTCCCTCTCCCTCTGCCTGCTGCTCCCCCTGCTGTACGCGCTCTGTCAAATAAATAAATAAAATCTTTAAAAAAAAATTAACTCAAAATAGATGATAGGTTTAAATGTAAAATGTAAATTTATAAAAATCTTAGAGAATAAAATCATAGGAAAAAAAAGTCTTTGGGACCTAAAGATAGGCAGACATTTCATAGACTTGACACAAAAAGTATGAAAAAAAAATGGGAGGGAAAAGGAAAAGTTGATAAGTTGAACCTCATCAAAATTTAAAACTTTTGTACTGTAAACACCCATATAAAGAGGCTGACAAGGCAAGCTACAGACTGGGAGAAAATTTTCACAAACCACATATCCAATAAAGAACTAATATATACAATATATGAAATACTCTCAAAACTCAGCAGGAAAAAACCAAAGAACCCAATTAGAAAATGGGCAAAAGATATGTAATGACATTTCACTAAAGAGGATATAAGCACATGAAAAGATATTCATCATTAGTCATTAAGGAAATGCAAATTTTAAAGGTATGAGATATGAGTATACAACTATCAGAGCAGCTAAAATAAGAAAAAAGTGAGAACACAGAATGCTGGTAAAGATAATGGAGAAACCAGCTCACTCATACATTACTGGTGGGAATGTTCAATGGCACAGCCACTTTGCAAAAGAGTTCAACAGTTTCTTACGAAACTAAATATGCAACTACCATATGACCCAGCAATTGCACTCTTGGGTATTTATCCCAGAGGAATAAACAGGTATTTTCACACAAAACCTATACATGAATGTTTCATGGCAGCTTTATCCATAATAGCTCCCAATTGGAAACAGCCCAAATGTCCTTCAGTTGGTGAATGGTTAAACTGTGTTATATACATATCATGGAATACTACTCAAAAATAAAAAGAAATAAGAGATCAATAAAAATACCACTTGGATGAATTTCTAGGTAATTCATGCAGTCAAAAAAGCAGTTACGCATTATATGATTTAATTTATATAGCACTTTAAAGTGACAAAATTATTGAAATGGGAGAACAGATTAGTGGTTATCTAGTAGATGAAGGGAGTAGGAAAGGTAGTGGAAGGTAAAAAGGAAACATGAGGGATCCTTATGGTGATAACTAGTCAATACCTTGACTGTGGTAACAGATGCACAAACCTGTACATATAATAAAATCATATAGAACTAAACACACACAACACACAATTGAGTCTAAGTAAAACTGGAGAAATCTGAATAAGATCAGTGGATTGTCGTTATCATGGTTGTGATATTATACTATAGTTTCACAAATGTTTTTAGGGGTAACTGAGTTACAGTTGGGATCTCTGTATATTATTTCTTACAACTACATGTGAATCCCAAAGATCTCAGTAAATGTTTCAATTAACAAAAGGCTTTTTGAAAAAATGTGATTGCAATTCTCAGAGTCAAAATGGGATGGCACCTATAAAAGAACAGGTTGCAAACAAATGTGCTATGGTGAGTACTGTGAATTGTGTAAGACTGATGAATCACAGACCTGTACCTCTGAAACAAATAATACATTATATGTTAAAAAAAAGAGAGAGAGAAGATAGTAGGAAGGGAAAAATGAAGCGAGTGGATATTGGAGGGGGAGACGAACCATGAGAGACTATGGACTCTGAGAAACAAACTGAGGGTTCTAGAGGGGAGGGGCATGGGAAGATGGGTTAGCCTGGTGATGGGTATTAAAGAGGGCACGTATTGAATGGAGCACTGGGTGTTATATGCAAACAATGAATCATGGAACAGTACATCAAAAACTAATGATGTAATGTATGGTGATTAACTAACATAATAAAATAAAATTAAAAAAAGAACAGGTTGCAAACAAATCATCAGAGAAGACACAATACTCTTGGAAATTGAAAACATGATTTCCATAACAACAAATTTAATAGAAAATTTGGAAGATTTCAGAATATAAAGCAAAAAGACAAAGAAAGAAAATACTAGATGAATAATAAAAGATATGGAGGATCAGTCCAGAAGTTCAGACCACTGTCTAATAGGATATCCAGAGAGAGGAAAAGCAGAGAGAATGTATAGGAGAGGAGGAAAGTATTAAAGAAATAAGAGAATAACAACAACAACAACAAAAACCCCAAAGCTATGGAGAACAAGGAGTCTTTGCAATAAAAGAAATTAGTAACCAATAAGCAGGATGAATTTAAAAAAATAAAACCCCAACCAAACAAAAAACCCTAACCCACATCAAATCACATTCTGAGCGAAACAAAATCATTCCAAATATGCAAGAACTCAAGATGTTTACTTCTTATTTGCCATATCTGAGGAATTTACTTGAGGATATACTCCAGCACCCAAAGGAGGGAACTTAGTGACATTACAAATCTAATAAAATAAAATTCTAGGAGAATAGTTGAGTAGTAAGCTTACAAAAGCCCAAATTAGAACATGGGTTAGTGGGATCCAAATCTTCAAGAGATAGGGATGTATGTCAAGTGAAAGAGAATGAGAGTCTGTAAAACATTTGACACATGATGAAGAGATATAATTCTTTCAACTATAAAAAATAGAAAGGCAATAAGAAATGCCCAGAAAAAAAAATAAAACTCATGGTCCAAATACAAACAACCCAAAATATGGCATGATTTTGATTTATTGGTAGAGGGAAAGAAAGGAGAAATTTTACTAGGAACTTTGTTACTAGGAGCATTGTGATTTAAACAAGGAGGGAGGGGTGATGTCATAGGAACTTCAGACAATGAAGTTTAACTCTACCATGCTCTGACTTCACAATGAGCAATATTTATATAGTTACAGTCATGCTTGTAAACTTTTGTAACCAACCTGTAGTCAAAACAAGAGCTACAATTAAATGTTTAAAATAGATTAGGAAGTGGGAGGGTGGGTGGAAGAGAGGGAAGGATAGACACATTTAAAATTCTTATTTTACAAATTTGCTCTTGGGAAGATTTATTCTGTATATTTTTTAAAGATTTCATCTATTTATGTGAGCACGGGGACAGGGAGGGGCAGAGGGAGAAGCAGCCTCTGAGCTGAGCTGGGAGCCCAATCCGGGGCTGGATCCCAGGACCCTGGGATCATGACCTGAGCCGAAGGCAGACGCCCAACTGACTGAGCCATCCAGGTGCCCTGGATTCATTCTCTATTTTCAAAATTGTATGGAACATGCAATCAGGGGCTATGTATTTCATTTGCAGTTTCAAACATAACTGTGAAAAGCACTAAAAACAGTGATAAAACTATTAAGAATTGAGGGAAGGGGAAGAGGGTGTGGAAGGTGATAGTAAACAAGATCCTTTTCAATCACAGCAGGCAGGGAGTTAGACTGGAAATACATAAAGTTTGTACATCAAGAATTAGCCCTAAAAACAAATTATTCAGATCCATGTCTGACTCTCAGAAGAAGGAGAAACAGAAATAAACGTGACTGCCATTGGAGAGTAGACGGGGAAGTTGGCAGTTGACAGGCACTCACTGTATTTTATAAGCTAGTCTCTTCTACTTGATTTTCTACTACATGCATACATTACATTGATCGAGGAAAAAAAAAATTATACAAGATTCACTAGCTGTAACCTCCTGGGATGGCCTGGCCTGGAATTGTTCTGCAAAGGGATGTAACACAGTACAAGGGGTGCGGGGTGCACACTTGGGAAACACGTGCCACTGCTGTGAAATGTTGAGAAGGAAACAAAAGCCACAAATGAAAATCGCAACCCAAGCACCACATGTGGGAATGTCTGTGTTCATTCTGACAAATTCTGCTGGTCACGGTTTGACCTCATCCATCACTGAAAAACACCTAACTCGATCAGGGAAAAAAACAACCTTGCCTTTGAGATATTAATAGCTTCTTATCGATAGAGGTCCGCGCATATATTGAATGTCTGATGGAGATTAGATAACGCTGGGGTCATTTCGGTGTGATTGCTTTGACAATCCTAAAGCACCCTCCGTTAATAATGGCTAGTTAGCTGTTTACGTGCTATAATAAACTCTCATGAGAGCCTGGCTTCAGTGATTTCTGCTCGGATGCATATACATGTTGAATTAGATTTCCAGAACAGAGTCATTTGTTCTTACTCATCTTTTAAATACTGGTTACATTTGCAGATTTTTATCTCTGTCCTTCAACTCTCACTTCCTGGGAGAAGCTGTGAGAGAACCAACTGGAGGAGTCTGATCCTGGCAGCCTCTTTGATGGCTCTTTCACTGAGTGGGGTCCTCACAGCCCATGGGCCCCTGGGGAGCAGAGTGGCGCCTGGGTTCTGGGCCGGCTAGGCTCTGGGGTTTGAGGCAACCTCAAGAAGCACAGTAGGTGGAGCTCAGGTGCCACTGTGAGTCCTGCCTTTGGCGAGATTTGCTGTGCTTTTAACCAGTCTCCTCCATTGACCCTTTCCATGCAGAGAGCTTGCTTCTGAGCCGAAATGCACACAGATTTGAATAATGAGGAGAGAGCAATTCTTGGGGGAAGACTTTTGGCCCATCCTGTCAGAGAAGAAGATAGGCAAGGGCTTCTTTGGAAGCTGCTCTTGGGAGGATTTTAGGGTCATTTGGGGGAAACTACACAAGTGAAAACGGGTTTCTGACAGCACTTCCTATATCCTTTTCTCTCTCAGGAATGGAAGTTTATACTGCATTTTGATTAATCTGCCAAGTTATAGATCTGCAAGTTTTGTGTCTTTAGGAATGCCTTTTGTTTTAAGCACATGAGCTCTGGAGTCAGACTGCACAGGCTTAGCTTCTGGCTCAACCCCTTACGAGCTACATAACCTTTCACAGCCGAGTTAGCTTCTCTCTGCACCAGCTGTCACATCTGTTAAATGGGGATAATGATAATAATACCCATCCTGCAGGGTTACTGCAAGTACCTGAGGTTGCCTGTGTGCTGGGTACTAGGAAATACTCAAGAATTAATAGCGATTATTATTTTTTCCCCACAACTTACACCAGGCACAGAAAGTGTGACAAGAATGAGGGCCTGAAAGTGGGAGAATAGTGAGAAAATAGCTTCTAATATGAACCCTTGGGGCTTCCTTTCTGGACTTTTCTGTATATGACATTTTCCACTATCCACCATCTCCATTGCCTCGAGGTGAATTAGAGTGGTAGGACTATAAAGAGAGAGCAAAGCAGTTAATGTTCCATCTTGGACTTCCACAATAAGTTTGTGCTGCCAGCCTCAGAAACCTAACTTTGATACCTAAATGTTCATTTGCAAGAGTTGATTTTGTGAAGAGGCGGGGAAAAAGGCTCTTAAGAATCCAAGCATAGGACCCCACAAGAAACAAGTAATCAAGTTTGTGCTGTAACAGCAGATTGCAAGGGAAGACTGGGGACCCAGACAATGACCTCCTTGGCAAGACTGGACAAGATTAGGGTGACCACATCACTTAATGCCCACATAGGTCAAAGATGAGGGTGAAAGGAGGCATTATTATTTATTATGCTGGGACTAAATGAGTAGGCCAGGACATGACTCAGACAAATCAGGTCATGTGGCCATCTAGCCAAGGTGCACTGGGCTGGGAAGGGGGAAGAGGAGCTGGACGACGGAGGGAACTGAAATCTGGGGTACTACGTGGAGGAAAGCAAGATCAGCGGAAAGAGCCCAACACCATCTCTTGCCACACTGGAGAGCTGTGGGGACCAGTGAAGACAGGCAGCCCAACCACCAGCATGAGCGTAAACTCCACTTATCACCTGCTTGATGAGCCATGTGGCCCTCTGGGGAGAGCCTTTTACCTACATCTGCCAGCATAACCAGCAGAAGTGATGTCCATTCCTCCTGCATACCTTGCTGAGCCACATTTAGATGCCCCTACATGGACACTCTTTTTCAGTGGCCCAGGATATTCAGAAGTCTCCAGGAGCAGAGAGAAAGATGGGTGGGGGTGTCCCCAGCATCCACAGTTAGGTGGAATCCGTGTTGGAACCTGCTCTTGTTAACAACAGATTCTAGCTGATTTTCTTCAGCAATGGAAAACAGCCTCTGGGGAGATGATGGTGGAAGATGGGAAGCTACCAGCTTAAAGACCAGGAGGCTTTGAGATCTACTAGAAAAACCTTGATGCCAGCTTTCTCCAGCCCAAAAGAGGAATGTAGCTTGATTTAAAAATAAGTTTATCTTGCAGATCTAGAGTTAGACAAAGGAAAATAGGCATCTGAAAATAATCATGGCGGTCTTTTAGTTTGCAGGTAAGGGCTTTTGGAGGTTAATTTTCCTAGGTAATTTACTATTCCTCATAGTTTCCCAGAGATGAACAAAAAAGTTACATGTTGGTGGTTTTACTCTGGTATCAACATTGTGGAAGTCTTATTTGACCTTAAGGGTATTTCTTACTGGCTTCACACTATTAATATTCACTCTCACCCACTCTTGTAGCTACCAGGGACCTTTTGGAAAACATTTCTTAGGGTGAATTATGTATTTATATGTAAAATACCAGCAAACATCCTTATGGCCATAACTTTTGGATATTTTCAAACCAGATTATAGTAAGACAATGTATTTTATTCAGCAGATTTGTTTTAATCTAATTATGTAGGTGAATAAAAATTACTGCATGCTGGTGCATCTAATGTAAGTTATCTATTATTCACACCACATTTACTTTTAATATTCATGCAGATTCCCTTTGACATAACCTACTGTGTCACAGTTAATCCAATAAAGATAAAATATAGCTCAGCAAAACACCAGTCGATTCCAGCTTTCTGGTAATTATTAAAGACTATTTCACACTGGTTCTTTCAATCAATGTATTTCCCCTTGGATATGATGGCGCTCCTCTTTGAAGCTCTCAATCCTCCCAATGGATTCAGAGGAACACTCAGGCCCCTTTTCAGTCTCTGGGTCTCAGAGGTAGTTCAAAGAGCACAACAAGGCTTCACAGGTTTATCCTCAAAGGCTGACACTGTCTGTTTGATGTATGGTGACTTAAAAAGTCATCTCTGGCAAAGCATGTGTTTGCTACCAGTCTATCGAATCAGCCATTTATCAACTTATCTGTATTCACCCAGTGCACCTGCTAACAGCTCAAAGGAGAACACTCACTGTCTCCTGCTGGACTGACTATTGATTTGATTCCCTCCTCTAATTTTATATTGTTTTGCTGCCCTGTGGATGAAGCAACTCCTTTACTGGATGAAATGAACATGGAACCCATGAACTGATGGCCTTTGGTTGTTGTGTTCATGAGCCCAAAGGGCAACAGACTCTTCACAGGTTGAGGACAGCTTGGCTGGCAGAGTGGCTTTCCTGTCCCAGCATGCCTTGCTTTTCACTTTTATCCACATTGCAGGCATTTCATTGTAGAGACCCTGCTAGGAAACTGCAGGGAGATCACTAGGAACTCCCAACATCATCATCAGAGGCTGGAAATATCCAGTGTTTACCAATACGTGCATATAGAATCCTGGATTGAAGATAGGGATACACCAACTCCCTCTCAGTCTAACCATCTCCCCTTAACTATCTCCATGCTCCAAGAAAAGTCTCTGTTATTCTTTGTAGTCCTGAGCACATGATTCCAGCTGAAAATTTTTCCTCCCCATTTCTCTGTCATTATTGGTTTTTAATTAAAATGAGGCTACCTCACTGCATCACAAAAATTATTATCATTCCTCGTCAATTAATCTCTGGTGTGGTCATATAATTTGATTAACATCATAGGTAATGCTTCAACTACAGAAAAACTATTTTAATGAATTCTTTTGGAAAGGACAAAGACAAGGTCAATATTTTTTCTATACAATATTATGTATTTTAAGTAGAGCAGTTAGTTGCTATGTAGAGATGCAATAGTTCTATAATTGTAGAGTAAGTTGTAACAGGAGGTGGATCTAAGATCATTGTTCCTGATTCCCTCTCCACTTCTAAAACAAGTCATTCTCTTTCTCTCTCTGTTAGCGTGTCTGACAGATATGTTGAAATTCACCAAGATTCTATTCACAGGACTCTTTTCTGCTTGCTTTGTACACATTTGCTTGATGATCTGATTTAGTCATAGCTTCAATTATTATCTAAATGCAGAAAATTCCCCCCAACCTATTTCCAGCTTTGATTTTCTGCTGAGCACCAGCCCCTCTTTCTCTCTGATAAATGTTCCCATTTAGATAGGTTGCAGGCAACTTAATCTCTATGTACTCAATACTCAACCCATTATCTTTATACATAACTTTTCCTGAATTCTTTGTCAGTAGTATTGGCTAGGTACCATGTCCCTCATTATTGGAGTCAACACTCCAGTTATAATTAATCTCCAAGTAGCATCCACTGAATCTTTTTTCACCTGTACCACCTTCCTATACCACCACTGTCACCAGCCCATCTCAGGGTCCTGTCATCTCTAGACCTAACTGCTTCAATAAACTCCAGATTCACCACCCATCTTCTTTATGATTATTAGTGTATTTGTTTAAAATAAAATTTAACCATGTTGTTCTCACCTAACTTCTTTATTAAAAAGCAATTAAAAATCTAATTGCTTGCATAAATTGTTTTACTGACTCCTGTTTGCCTTCAGGATAAAGTTCAAAATTACCTAGCAATGCATAGCAAACTAATTAATTCATACAGTGAATCCTAGGTTCTTTACAGTGAGCATTGGTAGTTCCAGTAGTTAGAGGTACATGGAAGCCACGCTCACAGCCTCCCTACCAGGTGGCACGTGCCAATCAAAATCAGTCTCAGGTCAAACTCCGCCAGACTCACAATCTCAAAGAGCAAAATTCAAAGACTTACACTATCAGATAGCTTGTAATAAAGCAATAGTCATTAGTAGTGGAAGGACAGAGAACTAGACCAATGGAACAAGTAGTCCAAACATAAACTCACGTATACATGGCCACTGACTTATTACAGTTTGACACTACAGAGCCGTGGAGTATAGGACAATCTTATCAATAAACATGCTGGGTCAGTTGGATATCCAGATGGGAAAAAAAAAAAAGAGTAATTCTTCATTACTCCTTCATACCATACCCTAAACCAGTTGAGGAAGATTATACATTTAAATGTAAATCATAAAAAAATGAAGCCTCTGGAAGAGAGATTCCAAGTGTGAGAAAGATTTGCTGTGTTGTTTCTGGTTCTGAGATGGAGGGGTCCGTGTACAGGGACTAAAGAGAGACCTTGAGGAGCTAAAGGCAGCTTCCAGTTGACAGCCAACAAGGAAACAGGGACTTCAGTCCTATGATGACAATGATCCAACTTCTTCCAACTACCAGAATGAGCTGGGAAGCAATTTCTTTCCCAGAGCCTCTAGATAAGATCCCAGGCCCACTGATACTTTGATTTCAGCCTCGTGAGACCTAGAGGGGAGGAACTAGTTGAGCCCACCCAGACTTTGACCTACAGAAGTGGGAGATAGTAAGTTTGTTTTGCTTTAAGATGCTTAATTTGTGATAATTTGTTACAGCAGCAATAGAAAACTAATATGCTCATTAAAAGGAAATGGAGACATAAATTATGATAAATACTTAGGATGGACTGCAATAGAGAAGGGGTCAGTAAACTATGACCTTGCTTTTGTAAATAAAGTTTAACTGGAACAGAGCCAGGTCTATTTGTTTCTGGATTGTCTAGGGCTGTCTTTATGCTACAGTAGCAGAGTTGGGTATTTTCGACAGTCAAAACTAAAACTATTTACTATCTGGCTCTTTAAAGAAAAAGTTTGCTGAACCCTGGCACAGAGGAATGAAACCTAACAAACCTCATACAATATTGTGGATGAATAACACAAATATAATGGTGAATGAAGCCAGAAACAAGAGTACTTAGTGCATAATTTTGTTTTCTGAAGTTTACAAGAAGCAAAACCAATCTTGCTTACAGGAGTCAGGATGGTGGTTGCCTTCGAGAAGGGGGAGGGGAAGAGTAGTGATTTAGATGTGGGTGTGAGGAGGCTTCAGGGATGCTGGTAATGCGCTCTTTTTTTGTCTGGATGGTGGTTAAATGGCTCTGTGAAAAATCCATGAAACATGATTTCCTCACTCTTTAGGTATGCTATTTACTTCCACAAAAAAATTTAAAACAGTTTGACTTCATCCAGACATTTAAAAATATATATATAGTTTTGAGGTCTTTAGTAACATTGAACTAAAACTCAAGATATCTTGTATTTAGAATGTCTTCTGGAATCCATACAAGGATTTCCACTTGTTTCTAATGTCTTGGGCCAGCAGCATTTGACATCACCTGGGAGCTTGTTAGAAATGCAGACTCTTGGCCCCATCTTAGACCTGATGAATCAGAAACTATATTTTAATAAGATCCCAGCTAATTCCTTTATACATTAGAGTTTGAGAAGTAGTGCTGCTATAGATTTGCTATTTCATTGCTGCTTATCTTTCACAAAACATATTCCTACACAGTCAAAAGTACAGTTTTAGGCAACTCATGCTTCCCAAACTTCTCACATGCATCTGGGCAGGACTGCTCTGGAAGCAAACATGCTTGCCCATGCTTCTTGGGTTAGAGCTCTCTGGTTTCTGCAGTACTCAGGCATCAGAAGACACAGGGGCCCACCCACATTTCCCTCATTTGCATTTGGATAGGCAAATGGACCTCAGATTTATCTTTTTTATAATAATAAAGGGAACAAACATGAGAAATTTATTGGTAATAAATATGCCAACCTCTTTCTCTGTCACCTTATAATCCAGACCCCAGGGGGAATATAAACATACCTGTGGATTATTTTTATAATCTCAAAGGGTTAGTTTTTCATCTTCAGAGAGTTGAATAGAATGAGAAAGGTTGTCTCTGGGAGAATAAGATCTCCATCATGTAGGAAATAAAATAATCTCTTCTTCTCTAGAAAACTGAAGAAAGGTCATGTATCACAAAATTAGATGTGGAAAAAATAACGTACTCTTCCAACATTAGAGGAGAAGAATGGAGAAATGACCCTTCCTGGATAATAGTTCTTATGTAAATGACTCAGAGATTGAAAGTTAGAAAACGTATATTAGAGGGGTGCCTGGGTGGCTCAGTCAAGCATCTGCCTTCGGCTCAGGTCATGATCCCAGAGTCCTGGGATCGAGTCCCGCATCGGGCTCTCTGCTCAGCAGGAAGCCTGCTTCTCCCTCTCCCACTCCCCCTGCTTGTATTCCCTCTCTCGCTGTGTCTCTCTCTGTCAAATAAATAAATAAAATCTTAAAAAAAAAAAAGAAAAAATGTGTATTAGAGATTTCTAGATAATTGTCCTGTGATTTGAATGCTCCTGGTATTTCTTTCTCACACATAATATGGTTTTAAAATGGCCATTATGCTGAAGACCTTTGCTGTTTGTTGTTCCTCCCAATTGTGAAAAGTCTTGTGTTATTGGAAAAATCAAACCACCCAAAGGTGCAAAATTTGAAAGCACTGGGGTTGAGGGAAGACAGACTTTGAAGAACAGTATGGAACCCTGCTCTACAAAATAATGTAACTAATATGTCATAAAACCAGTAATTCCACTATAGCAGAGGACCAGTAAGCAACTGGATGTGGGACATCAGTCTGTGTGGTAGAATAGCCAAAATAAGTAGTTTTCTTTTTAAATTTTAGAGTTTTGTATTTGGAAATAAATCATCTCAATTTTACCAAACCTTCAGTAAAGACACGGAATGAGTGAGTGAGTGAATGAATGAGTGAGTGAGTAAATAAGAAAATGCATGTGAGCATATTCTGAAAATCAGTGAAAGGAGCTGACTTCCATTTTAGGGTCAGGTGATGAGAAAAGGTTTGGGATACATGGGTGGGTGAGACCCATAAGTTGAACTACAGTGAGTCCAGGCATACAGCTTCATGTACCTGCAAGAGCCTAAGGGGACATAAAACTATAAGGCCCTATGGGAGTTTACAACAGTCTTGTGGAGGACTATGGACTTTCCTCAGCCTGTGGACTTGGGGATTGAGCCACACCTAGAAATTAGAAAGCAGAGTGACTCCCGTTGATGTGTGTTCCCTCAACTGAAAAGACAAGGATGAAAGTTGCTGCTCAAAATGTTGTATAAGTCACAGGGTATGAAATTATCTTGGAGTGGCTGGGTTGGGTTTTCTTGTGTTTATATGAATAATAGGCAATTATGTCTTTTATATTCTCTCCCATTCAAGAAGAAGAAAATATTAAAATATATAATGTAAATATTGGAATGTATTTTACTTGCCAATTATTAAAATCATTATTTTTAAAGAGAAAAGGAGAGTATTTTAATATGGCTCATCATTTATGTTATGTTGTTTGTTATATACTGTAAAGTATTCAACACAAAGCTAGTATAATATAAACATGAGTGCTGGTCTTACTACTCAAGGGTTAGTCAGTTGTTATAAATAGGAATCCACACTTCAGGGGTGATCATCTAACATTATATAACAAAAGCCACACTTCAGAGGTAACTATTAAAGGCATGGGGCATAGGGATACTATGTCCTTATTTGTTAACTGGCATAATGAATATTAGAAATAAATGCTTTTTGGAGAAACTGGCAACTTCTAGTCAGCATACTGGGTATTAGAAATGGGCTCTCATTGGTGAAATGAATGATAATTAAGATGCGCGGACTGGCTAAAGTGTTCAGGAGTCCCTGAAAGGACAAAGAGTTAGGGCTTCTTCAAGTTTACAGAGCAGGTTGTATGAGCTTAGAGTCAGCCTGCTAATGGATGTTTGTTTACAGAGGACCTGAACCACTTTGCTGATGTGCATTTGTTCAATACTTGTGTGCGCGTATGGCAGTGTTTTGACTGAGATTTGGTCTGAGGATGGCGAGGAGGAAGTGCCCGTCACCTTCCTTTAGCATTTTGGCAGCTGCCATCTTTCAGAAACTAAGATTTTTCATAACTAAGAGTTGTTTGTGACAAACTTGCTAAAGTCAGTTTTCTTTTCTTTTTAAGATTTTATTTATTTATTTGACAGAGAGAGAGAGAGCAGAAGCAGGGGGAGGGGCAGGCAGAGGGAGAGGGAGAAGCAGAGGGAGCCTGCCGATGTGGGGCTGGATCCCAGGACCCTGGGATCATGACCTGAGCCAAAGGCAGATGCTTAACCAACTGAGCCACCCAGGTGCCCCTAAAGTCAGTTTTCAATAATTTGTTAAAACTTTGTTTATATGCATTTTTCATTTTGGTCAGGATTCTTTCACCAGTCTGTTTGTATCTGCAGGGAAAAAAGTGTTCAGACATTAGAGCTGGGGGTCATGAGTGACATCCATTTTTGGCAATTCCCTGGGTGACAATAGCTATCATTTCCCAATTTGGTTTCCTGATGCACTTCTGCCTACTTAGGCCTATCCCATTAGTCTCCATCTGTGGGGATATGAAGATTAACCTTGCTCAGTGTTATGCTGGAGATTTGAATTGGAGATAAATTTCCTTTAGGGAAGAGACTATCAATCAATGTCAACCTTTTATTTATTCAACACCCACTGTATGCACAGTATTGTTCTAAGTCCTTGGAGAATTATCAAAATTGTGTATGTATTGTAGACCATGATCTCCAGAACTCATGATCTACAGGGGCACAAAAGATAAGGGTATATTTAATTTCAGTATCTGAAAATAACCTTCAGTGACAGCTGTCTATAGATTCACTGCTCAGGGCTCTAATATATGGTGGCCCCATGTCCTTTAACATTTCACTCTTTTTCTTTCATTCCCTTCTCCCTCCTTCCTTTCTTTTCTCTGTCCATCTTTTCCTTTTTTCCTTCATTTTACCCCTTTCTTCCTCCCTTTCACTGTTGCTTGCTCCTTTTCTTCCGCCACACCTTCCCTTCTTTCCTTCTTTTTTTTTTTTTGCCTGAATAGTTTGAACATTCCCCCCCAAGATAGTAAAGCTTTTAATCTACTGTTTAGTTCTCTGTGTCTTCTTATCCTGAAATTTAAGTGGCTTCATTTAAAAACAAGTGCTCTCTCCTCTCCCAGAATGTGACTGTAGGATGCTGGATGTATTTCCTTTTGAAGGCCATGCTAAGGGAAATTGGCCCTCTGCCTTCACTGAGCCTTGGTAAATTTCCTAATAGCCTAGATTCATCTGAACCCTCCTGCACAGGGAAGTGCCTTGCCTTCATCTTGCTACTTGAGGACCCAGACATTTGCGGTTTGAATCTTTGTTCTGCCACGTTCTGACTCTGGCACTGGGCAACGTGTCTACATTTTCTCAACCTCAGTTTCTTCATCCACAAAGTAGAAAACAAAATGTTTACAAAATAGTACGTAGAGCATTCTCTCCAACTTTGGTTATGATCATAAATTTATACCCTAGTTCTTGGTTTCTGATCTTAATGGACCTTGGACCTTCCTTTCTACTGCACTAATCTGACCTGCCTGTGTTTGTCCATCAGGTATCAGACCCAGGTGTGTCTCCTGACCTCAGCACCCCTGTTTCCATCAGAGCACCTCAGCTCCCTTCCTACATCCACATCCACACACACACACACAATACCACATACAACACACACACACACAGAGTGTTGGAGTACACACAGAGGCTCCTGGCTCTTTCCTTAAACTATACCTGCTTACTTAGTGGCTGTGTATGCCAGGAGGATTCATTTTAATTAGGAATATTAATAATTCTTCCTTTATTTTCTCTCAATAGTTATAAATGTATATAATTCCCTCCCCAGGATATATTTAAGCTCCAGATTGATATCTACCTATGTGGAAAGATTTAGAAATCCTAGTCATCAAAGTGCTTAAGAATTTAGGGCCTGGAGTCAGAAAGACTGGCTTCAAATCCTGGCTTTGCTATTTAGTAGCTGTGTGAATTTTGGCAAGTGTTTTAACAGTTTTAGGCTTGGTTCCATCCCCACCCATTTGTCGAAAGATGGCAGGTTCATGCAGTGGAAGGAGCATGGTCTGGGGCAGCAGAGAAAGAGTTTCTAATCTTGTTTCTACCATTTATGGAATGAACAATTTTGAGAAAAATCTCTCTGTCTGCTTCTGTTTCTCATGTATAAAGAGAGATAATGATGTACAGTAAAGGACTGTAGTAAAAATGAAATGGGACCATCTCCTTTTCAGGGCATCTTGGAGATGATCAGCTGTTTCAGGGTGAAGTTGAAAATCTTCTTCCCAGTCACCAGCTGCCGGAAACTCATTGAAGTGGATGATGAATGGAAACTTCATATCTTTATGAGAAAGGTATGGACACAGAAGTTGCTGCTGATGCTCTAGTGAAGAGTGGAAAGAATATATGGTCCAGATCAGCAAACAAGGTTTCCCCATGAAGTAGGCTGTCTTGACCATAGCTACGACTGCTTATCACCGAGTAGGGGCATTCCTATTGTAGACCAAGGAGAACTGGAGAAAGGAAGCACAAATCTGTCCAAGGTTTCATTGTAGATACCAATCTGAGTGTTCTCAGCTTGGTTATTGTTTAAAAAAAACAAAAACGTTTCTATCCCTGCACTGACTGATACTATGATATACTGTGCCTTGTCACTGGGGTCCCAAAAGAACTAGCAGAATTTGCAAATTTTCAATCTCTCTAAAGAGGATGATGCCCACTGGTGTGTTATAAGAAAGCCCCTGCACAAAGAAGGTAAGAAACCCAGGGCTAAGCTGTTCAAGATTCAGTGTTTTGTTACTCCACTTGTCCTACAACACAAACGTCAGTAAATTGCTCTGAAGAAATGGTATACTAAGAAAAATAAGGGCAGGGCTGCAGAATTTGATAAATTTTTGGACAAGAGAATGAGGGAGGCCAAAGAAAAATACCAGGAAGAGATTGCCAAGAGACATAACTGTCCTTTTTGAGAGCTTTTATATCTAAGTCTGAGTCCAGCCAAAAATAGGATTTTCTAGGAGTAACAAAAAAAAAAAAATAAGATCAGACATTTTAAAAAGGTTAAATGAGATAAAAATGTATGAATGTATTTAACTACAAAAGACTTTGCAAATGTTATTTCAAGCCCCAGTAAGGGTGCCCTCACCTAAGGATACTTTTCAGTGTTCAAATGGGTCAAAGCAGGGAAGATGGATAGAATCTCTTTCTTTAGCTATTTTTCATGGTACTTCTGGCTTTCCTAGGTTTCTCACTTTCTACAGTTCTCATGCTCTCTTTCATGTATTGCTCCTGGGACTCTCTTCATTTGCTCCTTTCAGTCTTCTAGGGCAGCTGCCCAGCCAAACCAATAAACAACCATAACAAAATCACTTATCTTTCAATCTCTCAACTTTTGCCACAGAGTTCTTGTATATTGTTTTATTTCCAGCTTCTGACAACTTTTCTTTGAGGTTCTCTTGTGAGAGACACCCCTCATAGAGCTTTGCTCATTGTGATAAAGTGTGGGGGAGCAGAGCATGCCCAAAAGCCCACTCATCAATGTAGCTGGTCCTGAAGACAAGCTGTTTCCAGTGGTAGGGCAGCTGGTTGGATATGATTCTTTTGAAACAACCAATGGATGGAGGAAGCTGTGTGGGAAGAAAAGCTGTGTTTCTATTCAGGATAAGCTCCCAACTAGTCCCCAAACAGGATGCCATTAGTGCCACACAGCTTTCAACCCTTAAGAGAACATCCCTGCACAGAAACCTGGAGCACTGGTGACTCAGAAAGCATTTCCTTCTGACTGAATAAAGGGTGTTAAGAATAGATTTTTATGTGCAAGGCTAAAATTGTAGTAAGAACTTCACCCCAAACTTAAACACTGCCAAACACAGAGACTGTTTGAAGAGCATGTATTGGGAGTATAACCTGTCTCAATTTAGAATCTCAGAATGTTGTAGCTGGACACTCTAGATTGGGGTTCCAAGCTCAATTAGAAGGTAAGCACATAGCCTAACTGACAGAAGTTGCCTTGTGGACTGTGGCATTAGGAAAGGGCAGACATCTAAAGGGGGAAATGCAACTCTAGTCCTGGTGATTGTTGTCTTGATGCACATTGTTGTCAGAGTCTCCAGTTTATTGAGAGAAACTGGATTTTAATGTGAAATCCTTTGAAATATTTGCAACTAATTAAACAAATAAACAAAACATTTTCTGGGCCAAGTGGTTGCTATAATTGCCAATCTAGTTAGAAGATTTATTTTTTTTTATGGAAACTAAGGCTCAGCAATGGGAAGTGACTACTTCATAGTATGTTGTCTAGACAGTTATTCTAGATATGCTTAATGGTAAGTCCCTAGTCTGAAGTTCACTTATTAAGACTAAGTCCATGGCCAGTCAACCTCTAAAAATACACTGATAGAACTTAAGTGTGATAGATCAAATAATTAATGTAATTTTTCACTCCCCTTTAAATACTATTGTATATTCACACCATTACCATGGCTGTGGTTGGTGGAGTATATTTAATCATCCTTGACTTTGAGCTTGATCTTGTGGTCTGATTTGGCTAATGGGATGTTAGTAGACATGACTCAAGCAGAGGCTTCAACACATGAATTTTAGGGGGACACAATTTGGCCTGTAACATATAGTCTACCATTTGACGGGTGACTACTTCTTGTCCAAACCCAAACACAATGAGAGTGCTAAAATGCCAAACTGCACCAGATGTTGGGACAACATGTGTAAATTAGGACTGGATATATGGTCATGCCATCCTGGTGGTGCTGCTGGTGGTGGGGAGTATTCAGCCTTCATTACTGGGGGTCAGGTCTGTTCCAGCAGTCCTGACTGCTGTTACAAAAGCTTGTTTCAGCTCTCAGGTGGACTAAAGAAGCCCTTGGCTGACCACGATAAAGGAGATTTAATTAATCTCTTTTAACACCATCCCCCAGAACCAGCCTTGTCTGCTTTCTCACTTCTGCCTGTTGATACCCCATCACCTGTCCTTAAAAATTTGTTTTGCACAGGGGCACCTGGGTGGCTTGGTCAATTAAACATCTGACTCTTGATTTGGGCTCAGGGCATGATCTCAGGGTCTTGGGATCAGGCCCCCCATCAGGCTCCGCACTCCACGCAGAGTCTGCTTGAGATTCTCTCTCTCCCTCTCCCTCTGCCCCTCCCCCAACTCGCACTGTCTCAAATAAATAAATGAATAAGAACTTTAAAAAATATGTTATGCACAAATTCCTGGTTCCTTGTACAACCTTTGTTTTTATGCTGCACAAGCCTTGAAGTAAGGCTTAGGAGCACTTTGCATTTGCCATGAATGCATTTGTGATCCTTATCAATTCTATTAAAGATTTCCCCTGGAGACTAATATTCCCCTCACTCACCCCACTGGTGAACACAGTGTAATAAAATCACTTTAAACTATTCTCTTTCCTCCTTTCTCACTAGTTTTACCTCTCACACTTTGACACCCTTCTATGTGCCTAACAAGTGAACTGGTCCATTAGGTGCCACTCTCCCTGGGAACTTAGCCAGTCTTTCTTCCCTGCAGAGAGCCCATAGGTCCAGCCAGCCTTCTCTCTATGGGGGAAGCGGGGACATGGAAGAGAAAGGCAATTAGTAATGGACCCTAAGCATGACTCAGGGAGAATGCTTGAGATCACTAGGACAGTTGTCAGTGTATTAATGAGCATATAGCAATGGTAAGGGAATGAATATTGGGTAGAAACCTAAAAGTAGAACATCAGGATTATCTAGGCACCTTTCTTGGTACTCACTGGTTTGACCTTCCCTTGCCCAGCATGGGTACACTTGTGTTCATAGCTTTGGAGGGGAGGTGTATCTGTTTGCTGATCCTGCTGTTGAAGGTGATGCCCAATGTAGCCCACCTACTCACACTGTTGGATTGCCAGAAACAGCTGAAGACTGTTTTTTTCAATTACAGTGGTTCCCATACTGGGCTGCACTTTAGAATGACATAGGAAGCTTTTAAAAACCCTGAAGCTCACACAGTACCCCTGACCAAATCAGAATCATTGGAGGTGAAACCCAAGTGTCAGTAGTTTGTATACCTCTGCTGGATACCCCATTGTGCAGCCAAGTTTGAGAACCAGCTCTCTAGATCCTGGCTATTCAAAGTGTGGTCAGTGGGTCAACAGCAATGGCATCCCCTGGGAGAAATGCAGAAACTCAAGCCCCATCCCAGACCCGTGGAATCAGATCTGTGTTTTAACAAGATCCCTAGGTGATTCCTAGATATATTAATGTCTGAGGAACACTGCTAGATCAGCTGTTCTCACCTTTGGCTGCAAATTAGTAAGATGTGGGGAGCTTTAAAATACTCAGGCTCTGATGGCACAGTAACCCAACCCAGTTACAAGCATGGGGGTGAAGACCAGCAACCAAGATCTTTTTCAGAACTCTACAGGTGATTCACATTGAAAACCACTGCTCTAGGCTCTGATATTTATCTCTGTTTGAAACTAATTTTCCCAACACTCATATGCCAAAGGCTTAATGGATCTGTGGGACATAGTGTCTCCCACTGCCCCAGCACGGGCTAGGAGTGATGCCTCATCAGAGGAGTCATAGAAGAGTTGCAGTGTGGACTGCTCTACTCCACTGGTGCTAGCTCATTTGTAGGGTACTGTGGCTGGTGGACCTGGAGGGCCTTGAAGTGAATTCTCAGAGGGTCAGAATGAATGTCCAGATATTTTATTAGGAACCTTGAGGAAAAGTTCTGCCAGAAAGAGATCCAGACCTATCCCCTCCATCCCCTCCTACAGTTAGCTTGGGATGAGCTGGACTAAGCTATATTTGTGAGCAGACACCCCAAGTTGTGAAGGTGTAAGACAGCTGGAAATGACTTAAGGACCCTGTCACCTTCTTTAGTGCTGCTGAATTTTCTCAGTCAGACTCTGCAAATATTATTATTTTTGTTATTTAACATTATATTATGTTCATAACAATGCAAGTGTTATAGGTTGATTGTGTCCCCCCCCAAAGATACATTGAAGTCCTAACTCCCTGTACCTCAGAATGCAACCTATTTGGACATAGGGCTTTAGAGGGGTAATCAAGTCATTATGATTGGCCCTAATTCAATATGACTGGCATCCTTATAAAGAGGGGGAGTTTGGACACAGAGACAAAATGCACAGAGGGAAGACCAAGTGAAGGTACATAGGGAGAAAATGGCCATGTGACTGTACTGAGCTATCTACAAGAAAAGAAACACCAAGGACTGCTGGAAAACACCAGAAGCTAGAAGATACAAGGAAGGATCATCTCCTAGAGTCATCAAAGAGAGCATGGCCCTACAGATACCTGGATTTGGGATTTTAAGCTTTTAGAACTGTGAGATGTAGTTTTCCATTTTTTTAAACCACTTAGTTTTTGGTACTTTGTTACAGCAGCCTAGGAAACTAATACTACAAAAAGTAGGGTTAAAAATGAATTAAAATGACATTCTCTAAAATGAACCTAAGGAAGAAAAAAAAAACTGAAAGAGGAAATTCTAAAACCGAATAGCTCTTTTGAAAGATTCTTTTTGCTGATAAATGTAAGTACACAGATGCTTAAAATAAAAAGCTAAAGAGCTCTTTGCTTAAAGATGTCATATTTTCCAGAATGCAATGAATGGAACTTAACTTAGAGCCATTTGTGGAAATGTGTTTTCCCCTTTGAAATCATTAAAACATACATTGTTGCTCTTTATGTTAGTTTTATGATGCATGTCAGGATTCCAAATTAAATATTGTTTAGATGCTTATGCACCAAGAATTGTTTTTCAAGGAGACATAAGACTGGGTAGAAGAATATCTTTTTATACCGAGGCAGTGAATCCTTAGTCAATGGTCAAAATGTACTTTACAGTAGGATTTTATTACAATATCAAAATGTTTTGATAGGCAAAAGACTACGAATATAGAAAGACCTCTGTGTCCTACAAACCCTAATAGCAAGGACATTTGCCAAGAAATTAGACACCGTCTTTTAAAACAGGCTCATGTCTTTTGTTTCATTCTTTGCTCCTATGGCCATAGCCTGGCAGTGCTAAATCCAAGGGACCTAAAAACGTTTTCATAGTTCTCCTCCCAGTAGCCCTAGATGAAAGTACACATGCTAACTTTGCTGAGCTTTTTCATCAGCTCCTGAAGTTTCTACAAAAGCATGTTGCTGACCAGGAAACTGGGTCAGGCAATTGTTCTGCAATAAAGATGATCTTTTGAAGTATCTCAGCAGCTGCCTACCTTGAACAGGAGTCCCGTGGATCATGCTCTTCACAAATTGAGCCTCAGGCCTCAGATATTATTTCACCTACTTTAATAACAATAAAAAAATTGCCCTTTTTTTCACCTGACTTTGGGCTTTCTGATTGATGAACCTATTCACTTAAACAGAGAATTTTAAAAATTGCTTTAAAAAATACAACCACTTCCTGAAATATATTTGCAAAGCTTGAAACTCTATGAAGCTGGTACATAAGAGATACTGCCATATTACCAGAGGACACTCACCACTGACTTGGGCATAATCTCTAAGAGGCAGTTTGATTGTGATTTGAACAGGATTTGATCTTTCAGAGTCAGAGGTATTTTCCAGGCCTTGGGATTTCCCACTCACCCCCAATGGAGGCATTTTCTCCCTTAATTCCCTAGTCAAGAAAGAAATAAGTTGTGGTTTTATTTTGATATAAACTGACACCATTAGCATATTCAGAGTGAAATATGTATAACTCATCAGATCAGATACCCTTTAACGGGGACATGAATTATGAATCAATGAAAGAAGCTGCCACCAGCTATGTTACCTTGATATTAATAGCATGAACAGTCAATGTTGGAAGTATCTGGGGCACATTTGCCATTAAGCCCATCTTGTCTTTCAAGAATGAGATAGAGGAGGGAGAATGGGAAAAAGAAGAGGCTCCAGGTCATGCAGTTTTCACTCAGATCATGCAACCAGAGCAATGAGACATCATCATAGATTGCCTGCAACAATGGCCTGAGAGCAAAATAGGTTTTTATGTTTTTAAATAGTTGGAAAAAATCAAAAGAAGAATATTCTTGTGTGACACATAAAAATTAAATAAAATCCAGATTTCAGGGTTAATAAATAAAGCTATATTAGAACACAGCCATGACTATTCCTTCATGTAATGTCTATGGATGGTTTCCCACTACGATGGCAGAGTTAAGTAATTGCGATGGACACCGTATGATCTAGAAAGCCTCAAATATTTACTATTTGTCCCTTTGTAGAAAAAAAGCTCACTGACTCCCTGTATATTCAAATACATGCCTTTATATATATATGCACATATATGTCTATCTATAAATGTAAATATCTGTCTATCATTTACCTACGGATCTACCTATCATCTATCTATCTTAAATTCTCCTTCCATACAAAAGCAAACCTTTCCTGGCAGCTTTTCTGTCTTCTAATCAAAGCAATACAAGCCCTGAAACATAGTAACTGTACATCTCTATCCTCATTCCATTTTCATTGCTAAAAACAACACTAGTCAGATACACAAAGAAATGTTTTATTCTACTGTGTGCTTACCCTGATAAAACTCAAAGTGCTTGATATTTACTCTGGCTGGCAGGGCTGTATATTCACCCAGAATCTGGCCATAAAGTTATCTGGTATCCCTACAATAGCAACTTCAAAGGTGATATAAAAATGCTAGTAGTAAATATTCTAAAGCCTTAAATGCCCATCTGGGGTGGTGGAATTCATCTCCTATCATCTTAGTTAAAAAGGGACTTAAATTCAGGCTTTCAATTGGGGATTATTTAAACTGCGTTTTAAATGAATATTCAAGGAAGAGCTTAAAGACCATTACTTCCAATGGGAGCATTTTAATCCTAGAATTGAAGACCCTTTCATTTAATTTGTATAAAGTGACTAACGGGAACTTGGAAGTAGCCAACTCAACTCAATTTGGCAAATGTGTCTCAGATGGTGTGAAATAATAAAGAAGATATCAGTCTTTGTCCCTGCTTCCTGTCACAGAGCTTCAAAAACTCTTGGAATTTTCCTGATAGGAGTGCCTTTTGTTATTCCTAAACAGCCCCTCTCCACCACACCTGAGTTTATGCTAATAAGATGACTCAAGGTGAGCCCCTGGATCTTTCAAGGATGGGGCTGGCCCTGCCTGAAAGACTATGCACTTTATTAAGGGGTTGGAATTTTTAGCTCCACACCTTGAGGGAGAGAAAGGGGACTGGAGATTGAATTCAAATGGTTGGCCAGTGATTTTTTTTTTTTTCACAGTGCCAATAATTTTTATGTGCATATAAACGCCTTTAGTTTATCTTAGTCATTGCTATTACGGTTTTATGTTTTATACTTTTCTGCTCTTACATTTTAAGTTCTAATAGTAATAATTCAGATGTAGTTACAGTGATCCAATTTGTCCCCCTTCCCACAGAGAATAACAGATGAATACATTATATGCCCATCGAATGCATATTGTTCTAAATAAACGTAAATGTAGACGCATTTACATCCGAGCTTTCAGTTATAATATGGGTCTCCTAACTGGACATCTTGGCAAGATCCTGGCAAGCTAGAGGCACAGGAATGCTTATTTATTTTTTTTTATTCTTATGTTAATCCCCATACATTACATCATTAGTTTTAGATGTAGTGTTCCATGATTCATTGTTTGTGCATAACACCCAGTGCTCCATGCAGAATGTGCCCTCCTCAATACCCATTACCAGGCTAACCCATGCTCCCACCCCCCTCCCCTCTAGAATCCTCAGTTTGTTTTTCAGAGTCCATCGTCTCTCATGGTTCGTCTACCCCTCCGATTTCCCCTGCTTCATTCTTCCTCTCCTGCTACCTTCTTTTTTTTTCTTAACATATATTGCATTATTTGTTTCAGAGGTACAGATCTGAGATTCAACAGTCTTGCACAATTCACAGCGC
>NC_138382.1:20133863-20171854 GCF_054177405.1 Leptonychotes weddellii | reverse complement strand
CTTTCTCCTTTTATAGAACCCCCCTGAATATTTCTTGCAGGGCTGGCTTACTGGTCACATATTCTTTCAGTTTCTGCCGGTCGTGGAAGCTCTGCATCTCTCCATCCATTCTAAATGACAGTCTTGCCAGATAAAGTATTCTTGGCTGCATGTTCTTCTCATTTAGTACCCTGAATATGTCTTGCCAGGCCTTTCTGGCTTGCCAGGTCTCTGTGGATAGGTCTGATATTATTCTGATGTTTCTCCCTCTGTACGTAAGGAATCTCTTCCCCCTAACTGCCCTTAAGATGGTTTCCTTGGGGGTGCCTGGGTGGCTCAGATGGTTAAGCGTCTGCCTTCGGCTCAGGTCATGATCCCAGGGTCCTGGGATCGAGTCCCGCATCGGGCTCCCTGCTTAGCGGGAAGCCTGCTTCTCCCTCTGCTTCTCTCTCTCTCTTTCTGTGTCTCTCATGAATAAATAAATAAAATCTTAAAAAAAAAAAATAAAGAACTTGATATTTAAAAAAAAAAAAAGATGGTTTCCTTGGTCCTAAGATTTGCAAGTTTTACTATTACATTCTGGGGTGTTGGCCTGTTTTCCTTGATCTTGGGAGGGGTCCTCTCTGCCTCTAGGATGCGAATGTTTGTTTCATTCCCCAGATTAGGGAAGTTCTCAGCTATGATTTGCTCAAATACATCTTCTGGTCCTCTCCCTCTCTCCAGTCCCTCTGGGATTCCAATAATTCTGACAATGGGATGCTTCATGGTGTCACTTATTTCTCTGATTCTATTTTCATGGATTCTGAGTTGTTTTTCCCTGGCCTCCTCTTTTATCTTTTTATCTATTATTTGGTCTTCTAGGTCACTAATTTGTTTTTCTGCCTCGCTTACCCTAGCTGTTAGATTATCTAGATTAGATTGGATCTCATTGATAGCATTTTTAAGTTCTACCAATTCAGCTTTCATTTCTGCCCTTAGAGACTCTATGTTGCCATTAATTGATTTCTCCATTCTAGCTATTGTCTTCACAATTGCTAGCCTGAATTCCATCTCTGACATCTTGGTTATATCTGCATCCATTTGTAAATCTGCGGCATAAATCATAATCTCTGAGTCTTTTCTATTTTGTGGGTTCCTCCTCCTAGTCATTCTGTTGATGGGTGTTTGAGGGAATGTACAGAGTCCAAATTATTGACCAGAACCCAAGCAAGATGCACCTGTTTTCTTGGGACCTTAGGGATGCTGGCTTCTTGTTTTCCCAGCCTGTCTTCTGGGGGAGGGGCCTGCCGTGCTGTTATTCAGGCAACCCTATTTGGGCAGGGTTGCCCTGCCCCCCTGTGGCGGGGGATGGGATCAGCGGGAATCAGTTTTTGGGGCTTTTGTCCTCTGGCGGCTTTCCCTGGCAGCTTTCTGTGTCTCTTCTGTGGGTCAGAGCGGAAGAGACCATTTCTAACCTTCTGCCTCAGAGCAGAGAGATCGCAGTCTGTTCTTCAGTGACCTCTCCAGGCCACACTGTCTCCGTTTCTATCAGGGCTGCTATAAACTGCAGCGGCTTGGGTTGTATGCCCCTCCACAGCGCCCCCAGACCTGCCCCCAGGTCGGGGCATGTCTCTGCCCTTTGTGCTTCTAAAACTGCCAGCCACTCCCAGTTCACCCGCGCAATCCCGCCGCTCTGGGTTTCTGCCTCGGGGGCTGCCCTAAAGTCCTTTCTCCGCCGCTACCCGTCTGCAAGTCTGTGCCCTGTCCCCAGCACACGAGGCTGTCGCTCACCGGTGGTTTAGGATCCCCATGGCCAGGCACCCTCCCGCTGCCATTTATCCTCCAATATCTGCCCGCAGAATCAGGGCTCCCTGCTTCGTACCTCAAAACCAACTGCCTGCAATATTCTGCTTGTAGAGATCCAGATCTTACATCTCAGGCTGGTTTCGTGGGTGCTCAGAGTGGTCTGGTAGATATCCAGCTCAATTCCTGGGACCAGTTGAAATAGGGTCCCCTACTCCTCTGCCATCTTTCCTGCCTGATTTTAAAAACTCATTAAAGAACTCAATCTCCCATTGACTGCTTTTCAGCACTCATCAAAAATTAACTGAGACTCAGGAAAATCTGAGAAGGGTGATACAACAAGCATGCCTTTCCAGTCTCCAATCTCTACCCACCCCTATATCCAGTTAAATTAGTTTGGCTGTTACGATTTCTCTCTCTTATGTAGAAATTGAGGTTCGCTGATCTGAGATAGGCTCTACTCCACACCCATTCTCAATCAAAATCTGTTGTCCCCAAGTCTGCTAGTGGGCTGGCCCCTGTGTTCTAAGATCAATAGTTTGAGAAATAACCTCCTGCAGGACATAATGATTCCAGATGGCTGTTAAGGCAGCTTTGGAAGTAAACAGCCCATTGTTGTCCCCATTTCACTTCTTCAGATGAACCAAATAAAGCACATGAAATCTGGGATTTAAACAATGTAGGAGGAGGGCCCTTTAAAAGGAGGTTCTATGCAGGGAAGAGGGCCCTTTAAAAGGCGGTTCTCTGCAGGAATTAAGCATGTAACCTCTGGATTCAGCAGTACATGAATTCAAATATTGGCCTCAGTACTTAGCAGCTGTGTAACATACTTAACTTCCCTCTAAGCCTCAGTTTCTTTATCTGTATGGGGTAAAAATAGTACCTCTTTCACAACATATGGGAAAGTAAAGGGATAATCCATGTAAATGTCATCATAGTCCCAAGCACAAAGTAACTACTCAATAATATATTTGTTTATTATTGTTGTTGTGGACAAAAAAAGGAAATGGCATAAACTGGCCAAATTTCTGTTCTCTCACAGTCTAACACGGGAAGGATTTTAAGTAGACAAGATAATCTCGGTATCCTGGCATTCTCTTCTCTAGAACAAGTGTGGATAGTAATGGGACTACTGTGGGGGATATCTCTCTAGCCATTTCTTGACTAGCTTTATCCAATTTCACTCCATTCAAAGAAAAATGAGTTACAAAGTGATCTACAGATTCAATGCAATCCCTATAAAGTCTCCAATGGCATTTTCAAAAAATAGGAAAAACAATCCTAAAATTTGTATGGAATCACACAAGACCCTGAATAGCCAAAGCAATCTTGAGAAAGAACAAATTTAGGGGCATAACACTTCCTAGTCTCAAACTGTATTACAAAGCTGTAGTAATCAAAGCAGTATGGCACTGGCATAAGGACAGACAAATATATCAAAGGAACATAATAGAGAGCCGGAAATAAACCCAAGCATATATAGTTAACTCATCTATGATAAGGGAGTCAAGAATACACAATGAGAAAGGATCATCTGTTCAGTAAATGGTGCTGGGAAAACTAGATATCCACATTCTAAAGAATGAAATCAGAAACCTATCGTACACCACACACAAAAATCAGCTTAGAATGGATTAAAGACAAACATAAGACCCAAAGCATAAAAAGCCTAGAATAAAATATAGGGAACAAGCCCTTTGACACTAGTCTTGGCAATGGTTTTTTGGGCATGACACCAAAAGTATAGGCAACAAAAGCAAAAATAGACAAGTGGGCTACACAAACTACAAAGCTTCTACACAGCAAAGGAAACCATCAATGAAATAAAAAGACAACCTATGAAATGGGAGAAAATATTTGCAAACCACATATCCAATACGTGGTTAATATTTAAAATATACAAGGAACTTATACAACTCAATAGCAAAAAAACAATCTGATTAAAAAATGGGCAAAGGACCTGAATAAACATTTTTCTAAAGACATACAAATGGTCAACAGGTACATGAAAAGGGGCTCAATATCACTAATCATCAGAGAAATGCAAATCAAGCACACAATGACCTATTACCTCATACTTCTTTAGATATTTATGATGAAAAAGACAAGAGATAACAAATGCTGGTAAAAATATGGAGAAAAGGGAACCCTGGTACACTGTTGGTGGAAATGTAAACTGGTACAGCTACTATGGAAAACAGAAATAAATAATATAACTACCATATGATCCAGCAGTGTCACTTCTGGGTACATATCCAAAGGAAACAAAATCATTATCTCAAAGAGATATATGTACTCCTGTGTTCATTGCAGCATTGTTCATGGTAGCCAAGATATGGAAACAACTTAAGTGTCAGTCACTGGATGAATGGAGATACACACACACACACACACACACACACACAAACATTACTCAACTTTAAAAAGGAAAGAAATCCTCCCATTTGTGATAACATGGATGAATCTGTAGGGCATTTTGTTAAGTGAACTAAGCCAGAAAGATAAGAACAAATAATGCAAGGTATCATTTGTATGTGGAATTTAAAAAAAACAAAAAAGAAAATCAAACTCATAGAAAAAAAATTGTAGAATGGTAACCACCATTCTACAATGTAGAATGTAACCACCATTCTACAATGTTGTCAGGTTGTCAGGCCTGGGGCTGGAGAAATGGGGAGAGATTGTTAAAGGGGTCCAAACCTTCAGTTACAAGATGAATAAGCTCTGAAGATCTAATATATCACATGGTGACTATAGTTGATAATATTTTATTGTATAATTGAAATTTGCTAAGAGGGTAGATAGTAAGTATTCTCATCACATGAAAAAAAGGTCACTCTGTGAGCTGATTAACTTGACTGTAATCATTTCACAAGGTATATTTATATCAAACCATCATGTTGCACACCTTAAGTATATACATTTTTTATTTGTCAATTATTCCTCAATAAACCTGGGGGAAAAAAGTAACCAGAGTTAAAGAAAAATAAGCTATTACAATGCTTTCAGAAAACAACAACAACAACAAACAACCAAACAAATATAAAGACAAATGGGTAGCGGGGGTCTCATCACATCCTGAGAGGAAGTGGCTGCCTGCAGCAGTTCCTTCCATCCCCTAATAAAAGGTGTGGTTCTTATTTAATGTCAGGCAGTGTCCTCTCCTCTCTCTTTCTGCACTTGCTCCCCACCTGTCCCCATCAAAACACAGTCAGCTCCCCATTGATGCATTGGAAATGATGCTTCATTTCATTGGTTTATTTACTCTTAAAGCCCCTGAAAGAAGTTGGCATCTAATTAATGGACCGTCTTCTTTAACTTGATTAAATCATATTAGATTAAATAGTAAAGATTAAATCATATTAGAATTTTTTTTTAAATGCCATACTGGGGTGTGCTGATCTGAATAAAATTATTTTTGCCTTATCTAGTAAGTACTATCCATACTAAATAAAGCATACTCAATATCTGAACCTACACATATTATGAGTAACTTTTACTTCCCTTTTGAAGGTGAGATGATCATAAATAATATTTCTAGAACTCCTTCCTCCCCACCAGCACAATCACAAATACACAGAGGCTCATATCTGCTCTTTCTTTATCTCCAGGATAAGACGGTCAGAAACAAAACTTTAGGAAATCTAAACTCACCCATATAGAACACGGAGGCAGAGATGTCAAGGAAATAAGCCGGCATATAAGTGGGCAGTAAGCTGAGGTCAAAGTTAACAGTTTTATCAGCAAAAGTCAAGGTAAGAAGAGCCAGCCTTCTACAAGCACATTAAATGATTTCAGTTTGCTTCTTGGTGCTCTCTGCACCAAGTATTGTTTAGCAAATATAAAGACCAATGATATGCTAGATATGTTGGGAATTTCAAAGACATGTATTCGCTTCTTCAAAGAGTTTACAAACTGATTTTTTGTGCCTTCACACCCTACTAAAATCAACCAGTCCTGTGTCTCAGTTCTTCTGTAGCTCAAGGTGACAACAAGCTAATCTGGGAACATGCTAACATATGGGTGACCTGCCATCTCCACCATTTGCAATGTAATGAGAATCTGAATAAATTGTGATAATGTCTTAGTTCCAAAGAATGCCTCTAAAAAATGGTGTCAGGCTTGTGGGCAGACATTTTTGAGCAAATCCTGACTTGGAGTTGCAGGTTAGGATGACTGGGGCTTGGGCAAGTGGTGGGTTTAGCTCTTTCTGATCAGTCCACAAAAACACAATTTCAGACACTGTACAGATCTAGAGATGTTAAGTTCTTCTGGATATTTTATGAATTCCTGGGAACTCAAAGGCTGAATTATGCTAACTTAGAAACTGATAGAAGTGACTCTTTAGCAGTAGTGTTGAACGCTGATGGTGAAAATCAGTCAGTAAGTCTCTACTTTATGGGAGCTTTATTACTTCAATCAACAACTGTACTTTTTATTTTCAAAAAACAGAAAGATGCAAACAACAGTAAGATGCAGTGGAAAGGGAGTGGATTGCAGATTGCAAAGCAAGTGGAAAACACTTGAACTTGCAGAGGATGAGAGTGGGAAGAATACATCATAGACTTTGTGATGCTAATCTGGGTCAGGAATTACAATGTATGATTCTGTTAACATGAAATGAAACCCAGGGCATGTGCCTTTTGATGAATTGCATTTTGAGATTTTTTAAGGGAAGTCACTGACATCTGTGTTGTTATCTGCATAGCAGCCTGCATGGGGACTTTGAGATGTGTATGTGAGAGGATTGGGGATAAATCATTTCTTGAAGTATTGAGTATAAAATATAGAGAAGGAAAGATTTAGTAGATGACCAACTCTATAAAGGGAGTTGTATGCCTGGAATTTCATGGTGAAATTTTATATGGTGTCACACGCTTGAAGGTTTGGGTTTTTTTTTAGTGGATTCCTTCTCAAACATAGCTGAGCAGACCTAGTCATTTGCATTTTTTAACAAACTCCCACAGTAAAATGGGTGCAGACTCTTTGGACCGCATTCTGAGAAGCAGACCTGAGATTTGTAATGACTTTCTTGATGGTCAGCACTGTTTGCTCTCACATTACTGGGTAGGGCAATAGCATAGAAATATTTCTAAACTCTGCACACTTTTCTCCTGATCAACAGGCAAAGATAGTTCTGCCTTTCCCAAGTAACTTCACGAGTTTGAAATTTGATACAGTTCCCCTCCAGCTGAAAAATTAAACCAAATTGGAATTTGACAATTACCTAGAATGTGGTTATGATAAAATGGACATGAACACACGACTTGGGAATAATAAAATTTTAGAGTTTAATTTGGTCATAGCAAGAAAGACATCAATGTCACTTTTCAATTTGATTCCCACTTTTGGTTTAGTCCAAGGTTTCCAGGAGTGCTCACATATTTTTTCTTACCCATTTTAATGACCTCAGTTCTGAGAGGATATCTGAGTTGCTTCCAACAAAATAAGAAACGAAAGTCCAAGGAATAACTGATTTTTCCATATAACCCTCTGCATTCCCTAAATCTTAGAGAAGACCTGAAATTTGAATCCCTTACTTTAAAGTGTCCTCAATGGAAGACCATAATTTTGGAAAGCTAGAAGTTGAAAAAGCAAAGATTTTGACAGTTTTCACACTGATTACCTTCAGGGTAAGGATAATGATATTAGCTGAGTAAAAATGTAATTGCATGGAACTCTAAACTCAGTTTTCTATGAGCACTCAAAATATTGTTCTTATTTCAATGAGAAATCCCTTTGCCTTGAAGTGATAAGAGTAGTTTAATGAAAGCCAGCTATTAATAAAATACTGGAAGGAAAATGTATTAATAAGACCCCTGGCCCAGTGCAGTTGCAAACGTGTCAGACAGGGGACAAAGGTTATGTTGCTGATGTCAGTGTCACTGCCATTCAAAACCTGAGGAGCAGACATTGAAGGTCAAAACTGCATCTGTGCAGAATAAAAATGAGCAAGAATACATGGTATTCTTACACAATACAACTAAGTCATGCAATAAGGGAAATAAAAATCAAGCTATCGCAATGGCAAAGATTAAAAAAAAAAGAAGGTGGTATAAACAGAGCCTGTCTGTTCCACGTCCTGTCACTGTAGATCCTGTATCCATAGCTCTGGAGGGTGACTCAGAGCCGCTGTGATGTAGGATGTATTCCTTAACACCAGTGTAGTTGGAAGAATGGTAAATGTTTTCTTGAGTTTGTTTTAAACTCTTGATTTGAAAACCATTGCCTCACATTGGGACTTCCTTCCAAGAACAAATGTTCAGATTTCTTTCCCCTAGGCTTCCTACTATTACCAGGATCCTTATGTTAGATTTTCTAGATCTTTCCATGTTTCTCTCTAAAGTTTAACCCAAAGTAACCGAGATTCCGGAAGACAGAAATGCCATAGTAATTACAGGAATACACACAGTGGACATGGTTTCTATGGGCAGGCTCCAGCACTGGGGGGGGAGGCACACCCTACCTAGATGAGGAAAGAGAAGACAAAAACTACTCTTCAAGTGTCTGAAAGTCTCTCGCAGGAAGTGAGTATTGGATTCATTCTGGATGGCCTTAATGGATCGTACTGACCCATTGAAGTTATACATAGAGATTTTTTTTACCTCAGTATAAGGGAAAATTTTCTAAAAGTTAGAATATTTTAGAGTCACCGTGACTCTCCTTAGGAAATAATATTTAGCCACGCAGGATACCTATTCATTGATATGTTTTAGCACGAAGTTAAAAGGCACTGGATGGAAAATGGGAAAAATGACCATTTATGGTCTCTTCAACCCTGGGATTATATGATTACGTACTATGATTCTAAATAGCCTGATCACACAGACATTTCTCTGGATTGACAGATGATTAAAACTTCATCACATTTTTCCCAGCCACTTACTGCTTTCAAAAAAGAATCCCAAACATTATTTTATTTTGACTTTGTACTATTCTATAGTAAACCATTTCATGGATAATCATTGAGATATCGTCAAAAGTTCTGTAACATTATTATTATTATTATTAGCATTGAATGTTCATCTGGAAATGTCATCATGTTGCTGGTCTGAGACACCAATATGTTTAGGCTGTTACTATATGAAAGGTCATATATTAATTCCTTATCTTTATGATATGTTCTTATAATATTTATTTAATTAAAAAATAGATATGACAATATCCATTGTTGTAAGGTTGTTTACAACAATGGGCTTCTTTAGACAGTATGGAAAAATAAATGAAAATTAAATTAAAAACATGACTTGAGTTAGAAATGATAACCTCCAATCTTCACTAATCATCAACAGATATTAATATATACTATATAGAGCATGTTGCACTATATATTATGAGAAGTATAAAGATGTATGTGACATGAGTGTGATGTCAAGAATCTTATAAATTAATTCAGAAAATATATTTAGTATTATAAAACAAAGGATACTAAGTGCAAAATTTGTGACTATGAAGCAGACTTATTAGCAAATGGATAGGGAGAGATTTTTCTTTTTTCATCAAAAAAATACAAATATGTTAACGAAATACAGAAGGACTTACAAACACGGGAATAGTCACTTAAAGGACTCCAAGATCCACTCCTCAGAATCAACTGCTTTTAATCATTTCTGCTTCTTTTTTTAAAAAATATTCTTTAAAATTTATTTATTTATTTTAGAAAGCACACACGAGTGAGAATGGAGGGTGGGGAGGGGCAGAGGTAGAGAATCTTAAGCAGACTTCCTGCCGAGCACCAAGCCTGATGCGGGGCTCCATCTCATGACCCATGAGATCATGACCTGAGCTGAAACCAAGAGTCAAACACTCAACCAACTGAGCCACCCAGGCGCCCTTTAATTTTTTTTTTTAAGTAGGCTCCATCCCCAGTGTGGAGCCCAATCTGAGCCCAATCTCACCACCCTGAGATCAAGACCAAGCTGAGATCAAGAGTCAGGTGCCCAACCAACTGAGCCACCCAGGCGCCCCCCCCTTTTAATGTTAATAGTATATCTTAAATACACACACACACACTTGATTTATTAGCTTTAGACTTTAAAAAATTATATCCTCGTATATAGATGATGATCTACCTCAATTACAATGCCATATCTCAGCAGCTGGTTAAAGAACAAGTACAGACTTTTGATACTGGAGCACTTTATATTGAAAAGTGAGTGAGATACTCTATTCATTGATTTCTATCATTCCATATGTATGGGCTTGTGGTCTATTTCCCAAAGTATCCTTTCTAGTAAAGCATTACTGATGAACATGAAATGTAACCTCTTCATTCTCGCATTTATTTATTCATTCACCCAATAAATATTTATTCAGTGCATACTGTGCCAGGAACTAGGCTAGGTTTTGGGAATAAAGTCCAGACCCATATTTTCCCTCCTGGAGCTTATTTTTATTCTGAGCTGACAGCCTCTTTACTTTATTCTATAGTCTAGTCATTGAGACAGGTATTGAATCGTGCTATGTGTTATGTAGAAGCTTGGGTAACTTGCAAATCTAACAAAGGGGCACCTTCAAGTTACCCTGAAGGTCGGGGTATTTAGAGATGATTAAACTTTTATTGCTTTCTCTCAGCATCATGCTATAAATACTGTGAGGTACACGTCCTAGCTCCCTCTTCATGGACAACCATACCCCTGCACCCACTCCACAAATGGATTTGTTATTTTATTGTAGATTAATCCAACTATTTAATGAAAACCCTCTAACTTGGGAGCTGAAACAAAGCTGCTCTAGAATGTGTGCTGCAACAGAAACAATCATGTGCCATTTGGAATTCAGTCAATGCTTTTTCACGTCCTTCTGCATGCCGTATGTGGGATCCGAGAACTGGGAAAGCACTGAGTGAGCATGAAAAGAACACTTTGAAAGACTGGGTCCCTGCTTTGCCCTGCACCCCCCAGCATTGTGGAAGCACAGATGAGAGAGGAGACTGGGTTGAGCGCCAGTACCAATATAGCACTTTTAAGTGCAATTTCCCCTTTTAAGCATCAGTGAATCTAAGAGCTGAGAAAAAGGAGAGTGCAGGTGTGTAACCCTCCACTTGTTCTCTCTCCAAAAACCCTCTGCAGTGCCTCCTTCTCCCTCCTTCCTTCTGATTTCATATTTAATGTATGACAAGGTAGAAAGAAGAGAAAAGGCTGTCAGCCTGGGATAAAAATAAGCGAGTTCTATCTATTTTCTTGGGAAAATTCTGCATTTGTTACCAGATCAAGGGTCCACATGGAAAAAGATGTATACCAAAGAGTTGATTGATGGCACTGTGTGGCATGGTGTTTGCAGGCAAAATGGGGCTATGTGGTTATAAGGCCCATGGATATCATACAAAAATCAGGGACTTGTGTTATATGTTTATGGTTAAAATGTTTAATTTCCCCATATTGCTTCACTACATCCACATATCAGCTGATGATTATTTAGCCTAGTCAATAGTTAATCATATTTATGCAGGCAAATTTCTTAAATTTTTAGCTAATATGAACTTAATGAAATAGAGTAAAAGGCAGTTTACTCATAATGTCTGAGAAATGCTTGATCTCCCAGTTAATGATATTTCTGGAGTTCAGCTATCATAAGTCTAAAGCAACACTGTCCAGTAATACAATGTAAGCCACATATGTAATTTAAAATTTTTGCAGCCACATTAAAAATATAAAAATAAATAGATAAAATTAATTTTAACAACATGTTTTATTTCTTTTCATGTAGCCAAACTGTTATCATTTCAACATGTCATCAGCATTAAAAAATGATTGAGACATTTTACATTTTTCATACTTGTGTTCAAAATCTGATCTATATTTTACATTTAAAATATATCTCAAATGCTAGACTTTCATTGAAATATTTGATTTGTTTTTAAACTTCGTAGGATTTAGAGTTGAAAAAGTAGATTCATATGGACAAAGTACAAAGATCAATGGTTTCCAGGGGTTGAAGGAAAGGATGGATGGACAGGCGAGCACAGAGGCTATGTAGGGCAGTGAAACTATTCCGTATGATACCATAATGGTAGATACATGTCATTATACATTTGTCAAAACCCAGAGAATACACAAAACCAAGAGTGAACCATGATGTAAATGATAAAATTTGGGTAATAATCAGGTGTCAATGTAGGTTCAACTGGTAGGTTCACCAGAGTGGTAACAAATGTCTCACTCTGGTGTGGGATGTTGATAGCTGGGAAAGTTGTGTGGGTATGGAGGAAGGGTGGGAACAGGAGATATATGGGAACTCTTTGGATTTGTTGTTCACTTTTGCTGTGAACCTAAAACTGCTATAAAAAATAATGTCTATTAAAAAATTAAATTATGAATTGACCAGTGAATTTTCTCCTCAAACTTCCATTTTAACTTAATATCTCTTCTGAGAAGCTTAATATTGTTCTATATAATGCAGCATACAGTTTAGCATTTTCACAATATTTTGTAATTTTAAAAATTCTTTCTCCCCTTTTAGTCTTGTTAACTACTATGCAATAGAACTTGGCAAATGCCAGAACTTTGTTTCATATACCTGTGTTCATATATTATTTTATTACATTGCAATTTACCTTCCAATCTACTACTGTTAGAATAAAGTGGACATATACATACACACATGAAACCATCACCACATCAAGGAATAGACCTTGCCTGGCCACTAAACCTAAGAAGAGTAGCCCAAAAAGGTTTTTTTCTCTTTTGCACTTGCTTTTGTGATTACAAAGGCATGTACTTTAAAATGGATCATTTAAAAAATTCCTTAATAAAAAATTCTGGCTTTTAGGAGCTTATGGTATTGAGATTCCTGAGTAAAATCCTATTGCAGTAACATAAAGTGGTGTTGCTCCTTTATTTGTGCTCATCACCTCTCAGAGTCTATATAGAGTGGAAGCAGGAATAGATTTTCCATAGCAGTCCTTAGAGAATTAACATTTGTAATTCCTCATAGTTTAACTTGGGGAAGTAGGTGAGAAAATGTAGGTTTAAGAGAAGAAAATGCTTGCAAAATAAGTGCATTATTACACACTTGCCTCAGGGATTAGCAATACCCCACTACAGACAAATTGGATGCCTGAATCGATAGCACACGCACTGTGAAGCCAAGTACTAAATGAGGGCTGCTTTCTGGATCCTTCTGTTCTGTTACAGCGATTTCAAATACCATGGCATCTCCTATCAGGATTTTTCAGACTAGGGCTGGACAGAGCAATAAATATCAGGTCATTCAGTTCATTTCAGAGAGCACTGATTGGAAACACAACACATTGATTTGTGTGCAGTACAGAATAAAAAGTAGTCCTTGACTTCAGGGGCGCCTGGGTGGCTCAGTCGTTAAGCGTCTGCCTTCGGCTAAGGTCATGATCCCAGGGTCCTGGGATCAAGTCCCGCATCGGGCTCCCTGCTCAGCGGGGAGCCTGCTTCTCCCTCTCCCACTCTCCCTGCTTGTGTTCCTGCTCTCGCTGTGTCTCTGTCTCCGTCAAATAAATAAAATCTTTAAAAAAAAAAAAAAAGTAGTCCTTGACTTCAAAGAGCATTGCTCGTCTGGCAGTTGAGTCCCCTAATGAAGATAGGACATTACCAGTATACTTTTATATTAATAGCTTCAAATCCTAGGCTCCAGGGGAAGCTCTTTTTTCTACTTCTCTTCCTTAAAATGAGAAATGGAAACTAAAATGCTACCTGATGTTATAGCACATTATCTTCCATTTCTCATGTCCTAGAAATTCTAGGCAGAATTGGATTGGAAAAGCCCTTTCAACACCCATTATCTCTTGAGTTTAAATCCCAAGTCTTTGCTGGCACCTCCAGGAGAACTAACTAGGAGTTCTCCCCTTTGTATCTCTCTAGCTTCATTTCTCCATTGCTGCATTTCTCTCCAGCCACATCGGTCTCTTGCACTTCTTCAAACACACCAAAAGGCTCAGGACCTTTGGATTTGCTGTTCTTTCTGCCTGGAATGTTCTCTTCAATTAACTGACTCCTCATCAGTCAGTTTTGTTCTGATATCACATCTCTTCAAGGAGGCTTTCTCTGACTACCTTGTCTAAAATAACCTTCCTCATGCCCAGTTTCTCTCTGAACTTTTTCCTTTTCAAATTTTCTTTACGGGGCTTATCACTATCTTTAATCATTTATTTCTTGTCTCCCCTACTGGTATCTAAGGTCCGTGATGGAAAAGACTTAGACTTATCCAGTCAACAACAAGTAGTAGGTGTCTGACATTAGGTGCTCAGTAAATATTTATTGAATTATGAATGTTTAGTTTATCCTTTCACTGCTCATGGGGCCCTGGACAAGTCAGCTAACATCTTATAATAGTTTCTTTATTCATGGAATTTTTACCTAGATTTAATAAGATAATACTTATGAAAAAATGAAAATCATTAAATATCACACAAATATAAATAAGTATTGTTATTTTTCCTCCTGAGGTTAGCTGGGCCTCCAAAGAACTATCAAACTCCCCTAGATACAGAGCAGAAAACACTAGCGTCTGCTTTGCACAGCAAAATGAGCTGCTCGCTGTCTGCAGTTTAGCCAGCAAACGGAGGTGTTTGTGGGGGCATGCCAAGTGGGTTTCCACCTCCATATAACCACAGCAAATGAGTTCTTTGAAGAAGAAGCAGACTAGAATGTTGTGAGATGGTGACTCATCCCCAGGGATGCCATGGTCTTTTATGAGTGTGTCTGCTGGGAAGGCTAAAAAAGCCAAAACTAAAAACCAAAAAACAAAACCTCTTGGCATTCCTATATGCCATTCTCAATTACTTTCTGTCCACAAAATTATTCTGTATTTAACCACTGCATTTTTGTCAGCTTGTGCATTTTTCAGCTTCTGAAAGGTGCATCTAAGAAAATTGAAAATGAAGGGCAGCCAGCTACCACTTTTTAGATAATGATAGTAATGATGTGGTAAATTGGTATATTCTTCAAGGAAATATGCAGGGAGAATCATTTCAAACGAGCCACCTTGTATTAAATAGGATCTCTTAAAATAATCATGCAGCTCAGGTGGACGTGCTAGGGGCAAACTAATAGCTTTGTAGAAACACTCCAAAGTAAGGGTGGTTAAATTCTACTTTTGAATCTTCACAGTGTTCATATGATATACAGGAAAGAAAATAAGGGAATAAATTATTAGCTGACAGTGCATATTAATTGCAAAGTCACTAAAACCTTTTCATTCACTTGAACTGATGATGGTACAAAGCCGCATGCTAATAAACAGAGGAGAAGCAGCTTGCTGTGTACAGTCACTCCTTAGTAAGGTTAACAAACTACATTAACCATTCACTCATCTGTAACTCGTAATTAATCACTCCTTGAAAATTACATTGTATAATAAATGAGGACAGACATGATTCATTAAAACTTCTAATTAATTCTATTTAATACTATTTCATAGTTCATTGATAAGTGCTGAGAGAAGGATTACACTGTAGGATATTTGATGCATTGCTGCTGAAGAAGTAAATAGAGGGAACATTATCTAAAATGAAACATGAATACTTGCAAATGAAAATGTCAGATGTTTATCACCACAGTGCCTGATTCTGTACTCAAGGGTCTCTTGGCATCACTAGTGGGAAACTCCATTTCCAGGGCTGTATCCATTGGTTATAAAAGCTCTTCTGAGTTCAACCTTGATGCTCAGCATCTCAGGCTGGAAATGAGCTGAGTCCACTTTGTTTTTCTAATAAATGTTCATGCCTGTTTTGTGGGCTAATTACAAGACTATTGTTAAGCAGGTATTTCCACATTTGAAAAGAGATCCATTTACATAAGACAAACGCTTAACTGGCAATTATGGTTTGGGGTCATTGAACTGCATTGTGTGTGTGTGCTTGTGTTTATGTGTGTGTGCATGTGTGTGTTAAATTAGACATTAAAATAGCAAGGATATTATTGTCAAGAAAGGCCCCGTGCATTAACTGTAATGTATTATTATTCAGAGAAGAAGAATCAGACTGTGAAGTACATAATTTACAACCTGGGATGAAGAGAAGATAATCACTACTAATAAGTGTGTAATGTATATTTTAAAATTAAATTGTGGAATAATACAGTGTAACCTTATTTGTTGGTTTGTTTGCCATTTACATAATATGCTTCAAAAATAGGGACCATTAATGTTTCCATGGTGCAAATGGTGAGAACTCTGAATGGGAGAAAATATTCACAAAACATATACCTAAAAAAGAACTTGTATCCTGAATTTATTAAAAAAAAATCTTATAACTCAAGAAGAAGACAACCAACTCAATAATAGATTTGAACACATGCTTCAAAAAAGAAGTACAATGACCAACAAACACAGGAAAAAATGTTCAACATCATTAATCATTGAGGAAATAATAATTAAGACCATAAGATACTAACAGATAACCATTAAACTTGTTAAAATTAATCAGACTGATAATATCAAGTGTTGGCAAAGTTGTGGAGCTGATGGAATGCTCATATATCATTGATAGAGTATAAAATGGAAAACCACTTTGGAAAACATGACAGTTTTTTTATTAAAATAGTAAGCATATGTCTACCACACAACCATTCAACCCCTAGATATTTACAGAAGAGTAATGAAACATTTGTCCATATAAATCCTTGTATGTGAATGTTCAGGGAAGCTTTATTAATAATGGCCTTAAACTATAAACAAACCAAATACCATATCCATACAATGGAATACCCCTCAGTAGAAAAAAGAAAAGAACTGTCGACATGGATGGAAAAATTGAGACACAAAAGACTTCAGAGTATATAAAAATCTAGAAAATGCAAATTAATCTATAGGGACAAAGAGCAGACCAAACATTGCCTGGAGCTAGGAGCTAAGGGAAGGATAAATTACAAAAGAGCCTGAGGAATTTTTTGGAGGTGATGAATATGTTTTGTAACATGATAATGGTGGTGGTTCACCGGTTTATTGCTGTCAAAACTCATCAAATTTTATTCTTTAAATGGATGCAGTTTATTATAAGCAAATTTAATGAAGCTGAATTTTTTAATGAGTCATACATTTGGTTGATTCATCTCCTAATCAAAATAAATAGGACTCTTTAGTGAAACAAGTTCTTTGAAAGCTTCAACTAAATTATATCTATGTAAATAGCAGATAGGATGGAGGAGGGTAGTGATATAGGAGAGGAAGCAAGTTCTGAAGAGTACATAGCTCCTTTCTGGCCCTGAACAGATGGGTATCTAGTTAACATGTTTTTTCTTCAGGGAAAGTAATTCTGTAACTTTTCCTCAAAGTGAGTGACTTTTGGAAATTCTGAAGTAAAGCATGCCCCCTGAACATGAGCTTTTCCTGCATTTAAAGAGGAAGTGGTTGAAGGAGACCCTGCAGTGCAAGCCACAAGCATGGCAGTTTAGGCATAAAACCTGTGTTCTGTACCGCTTCTGCCTGTGGAAAACTGTGTGATTTCAGGCTTTGACATGCTTGGCACATTTCCTCATCTGAAGAAAATAGATTGGACTAGTTAATAATTTTAAAACTGTTTCTTGAAACCTGAAGATGATGTGGAGGTGTGTGTGTATAAACTCACTGGGGTCTGTGTAAGGGAATGAGAACAGGGCCTTGCAGGGGCTCATTCAAGGTACTAGGACTCCAGTTTCTGCTTTTAAGGTGTCTACTGTTGGGAAATAACTTCTTTAAAGTAGCAAATCATAGGACTTAATTCTTTCTAGCCCAACATATGTGACTCAAAACGGGGAGAAACTCACAAAAACATCTATGTTCATTAATACTTTTTATTACATGTTGGGATTATGTTTGACAATGCATTATAATATCATTTTTAATAATACTATCAAGTTTAATTAACATTTTTTATAGGAGAAAAGCAGATAGCCTCAGAGTTCTTCAGTGGTTTACTTTATGGAACACTTTACAGGCAAGATCTTTCCAATTCTCAAAACCAGAGCCAGTACTCACAAAAGAGTAGTATAAATGTGTAGAAAATAAGAAAGGCAGTAAATCTTATATGAGGCTAAATTATTAACTTGACCTATTTTTCTCTCCTTACAGGATTGACATTTTAGTGGACTGGATTATCCACTCATTTTCAATTAAGTTTCCATATGGCAAATTGAAGCTGACCCTGTTACAATTAGAAAGCTACGTCGAAGGAAGGAGGCCATAAATAATGTGAGAGAAATTGTATTTCGAGCATTATGTACTTAGACTTATTGAAAAAGAAAGGAAGAAATGGAGAGTTGTTATAATACATTGGATAAAATAGGCAGTTTATTATCTAAATAATTATAAACTCCTCTCCTACCATAGGTCTTATTTGTTCCAGTTGCCTGGATAATTGATGCATTTTACCTGTGTAGGCTGTGAAGACATTTTATTTGGATGCTAAATAAGTATTTTAACAAGATTTAATTGTTATTAAGAGGCAACAAAGCAGAAAAAATAGGAGCCTCAGAGGAGGTTAACCAACTTGTCAACTAGGTTCTGAGACTTACTAATGTGGGCAAGTCATTTATCCTTCCTGGACTCAGTTTTCTTATCTCTAAAATGGGAATGATAACACCTGTGCTTCTGGAGAATCATCAGGATTAAAGGACACAATATATGATAGCCTCTAAAACTAATATGTCAATATTAATTTTGCATCTGTGAGAAATAATTTCTCACATCCTCCTTCCTAGATTTCTACTCCTTTAAAGTACTTGAGATAACCTGGGGGATCCAGACCAGATGGTGACATAGGAGGCTCCTCCTGAATTTCCTCCCCCCATGATTGCACTGAGTATAGCCACACAAAGCAATTCCCTGTGAGAGAAATCCAAAAATGAGTTGAGGGACTCCTATACATCAGATGACAAGAAATGCCTACTTTAAAACAGGTAGGAAAGACTGAGACACGCTCTCACCATAAACCCTACCTTTGGCACAATGTCATACAGTCAGGAGGGAATCCCCAACTCTCAGCTTCTCCCTCAGGAGTGAAAGTTTTGGACCATAATTTTTTTTGTGTCCCAATGTGGGCTACCACCCAAGGGACAGGTGCCCATATCATCTAGTTCTGAAAGTGAAGAGGGCTTACATTCACAAGTCCCACAGGACTATAGCAAACAAAGAAACACTTGTTAAAAGGCACATAAACACTTGCCACAGCTATCCCCTCAGGGTTCAGCACAGAGAGAGCAGGCAAAAACACCAGTCTCCAGTCTTTCCTGGCAAGGGATTTGACTGCATACCTCACAAACTACTGCCTGAGGGTACCAGATGGACCTAACAGACATGTATAGAACATTTCATCCACCAGCAGCAGAATACACATTCTTTTGCAAGTGCAAATGCAACATTCTTCAGGATAGATCATATGTTAGATCACAGAGCAAGTCTTAGAAATTTAAGAAGACTGAAATCATATCAAACATCTCCTCTGACCACAATGGTATAGAACTAAAAAGTGATTATAAGAGGAAAACTGGAAAATTCACAAATACGTGGAAACTACACACACAGTCCTGAGCAATCAATGGGTCAAACAAGAAATGAAAAGAGAAATAAAAAAATATCTTTGGACAAATAAAAATGGATACACAACATTCCAAAACTTCTGGGATGCAGCAAAAGAAGTTTGAAGAGGGAAATTTATAGTGATGCATGCATACATTAAGAAAAAAGACAGAACTCAAATAAACAGCCTAATTTTATGCCTCAAGGAAGCAGAAAAAGAACAAACTAAACCCAGGATTTGTAGAAGAAAGTAAATAAAATGAAATGAATGAAAGAGACTAGAAAGACAATGGGAAAGATCAATGAAAGAGCTAATTTTTTTGAAAAGATAAATAAAATAGGCAATCCCTTAGCTAGACTAAGAAAAAAAAAAGAAAAATATCAGAAATGAAAGATAAAACATTGCAACTGATACTACAGAAATACCAAGAATCATGAAATTACTATGTCAGAAATGAAAGATAAAACATTGCAACTGATACTACCGAAATACCAAGAATCATATGAAATTACTATGAAAATTATATGTTAACCAAGTAGATAACCTTTAAGAAATGGATAAATTCCTAGAAACACACAAGCTACAAAGACTAAATTGTGAAGAAATAGAAAATCTGAACAGAGCAGTTACTACTAAGGAGATTGAATCAGCTATCAAAAACTTCCCAACAAAGAAAAGTCCAGAACCCACTGGCTTCACTGGTGAATTCAACTAAACATTTAAATAATAGTTGATACCAATTCTTCTCAAACTCTTCCAAAAAAGAGAAGAGGAGGGAACACTTCCAAACTCATTTTACGAGTTCAGCATTACTCTGATACCTGAGCCAGACAAGGACACCACAAGAAAACTACAGGCCAATGTCCCTGATGAACATAGGTGCAAAACTCCTGGGTAAAATATTAGCAGCAAACCAAATTCAACAATACATTCAAAGGAAAGTACACCATGATCAAGTGGGATTTATTCCTGGGTTGCAAGGATGGTTCAATATATGCAAATCAGTAAATGTAATATACCCCATGAACAAAATAAAGGATAAAAAACCACATGGTCACCTCAATAGATGCAGAAAAAACATTTGACAAAACTTAATATTGTTTCATGATAAAGAAAAAAAAAACTTTGAACACAATGGGTATAGAAGGAATGTACCTCAACATAATAAAGGCCACATGTGACAAGCCCATAGCTAATATCATACTCAATGATGAAAAACTGGAAGTTTTTCCTTTAAGATCAGGAACAAGACAAGGATGCACACTCTCACCTCACACTCTCACTTTTATTCAATATAATAATGGAAATCCTAGCCTGAACAATTAGGGAAGAAAAAGAAATAAAAGGCATCCAAATCAGAGAGGAAGAAGTAAAATTGTCTGTTTGCTGATGACCTGATATTAGATACAGAAAACCCTAAGAATTCCACCAAAAACTGTTAGAAGTAATAAATTCAGTAAAGTTGTGGGATACAAAATCAATATTCAAAAATCAGTTGTATTTCTCTACACTAACAACAAAATATCTGGAAAAAGAAATTAAGAAAAAAATTCTATTACAATAACATCAAAAAGAATAAAATACTTAGGAATAAATTTAAGAAGATGAAAGATCTGTACACTGAAACTGCAAAACATTGGTGAAAGAAATCAAAGAAGACACATGTAAATGGAAAGATATTCATGTTCATGGATTGGAACATTAATATGGTTAAATGTCCATACTACCTAAAACTACAGATTCAAAGCAATCCCTATCAAAGTTCCAGTGTTATTTTTCACAGATAGGAAAATGAATACTAAAATTCATAGGAATCACAAGAGACCCCAAATAGCCAAGACAATGTAGAGAAAGAAAAACAAAGATATAGGCATCACACTTCCTTCTTTCAAACTATATTACCAAACTATAGTAAGCAAAACTTAAAAACTTAAAAAAGTATGGTACTGGCATAAAAACAGACATTTAGATCAATGGAACAGAATAGAGAACCCAGAAATAAACCTATGCAAACATGGTCAATTGATTTTTGATAAGGCTCTGAGAATATACAATGGGGAAAGGAGAGTTTCTTCAATAAATGATGCTGCAAAAACTGGATATCCACATGTAAAACAATGAAATTGCACCTTATTTTATGCCATAAACAAAAATCAACTCAAAATGGATTAAAGATTTGAACATAGGCCTGAGACTATAAAAGTCCTAGAAGAAAACATAGGGAGTAAACTCCTTGACACTGGTCTTGGCAATGATTTTTTTTTTTTTTTTTTGGATTTGACACCAAAAGCATAGGCAACAAAAGCAAAAATAGAAAAGTGGGACTGTATCAAACTAAAAGCTTCTGTACACAAGGAAAACCAACAACAAAATGAAAACACAACTATGGAATGAGAGAAAATATTTGCAAATCATGCATTTGATAAGGGGTTAATATCTAAAATATATAAGGAACTCATATAACTCAATAGCAAAAAACCAAACAACCCAATTGAAAAATGGACAAAGGACCTGAATAGAAATTTTTCTAAAGAAGGCATATAAATGACCAATAGAAAATGTGTTCAACATCAGTAATCATCAGGGAAATGAGAATCAAAAGCACAAGATAGCACCTCACACTTGTTAGGATGTCTATCATCAAAAATACAAGACAGAACGAATGCTGGCAAGGATGTGGAGTAAAGGAAAACTTGCACACTGTTGGTGGGAATGTAAACTGATACAGCCACTATGGAAATTGTATGGAGTTTCCTCAAGAAATTAAAAATAGAATTACTGTCTGATCCAGCAATGCCCCTTCTGGGCATATATCCAAACGAAGCAAAATCACTATCTTGAAGAGATATCTGTATTCCCAGGTTCACTGCATCATTATTCACAATAACCAGATAGGGAAACAATCTACGTGTTGATCAATGGATGAATAGATAAAGAAAATGTGGTGTGTTTACACAACAGTATTCAGCCTTGAAAAAGAAGGAAATCTTGCCATTTGCAACAATATGGGTGGACTGGGGCAGGTGGTGGTGGGCACTATACTAAGTGAATTAAGCCAGTCAAGGAAAGACAAATACTGCATGGTATCACTTATATGTGAAATCAAAAACCAAACCAAACCAAACAAAAGGTGAGCTCCTAGAAACAGAGTAGAATGGTAGTTGCCAGGGGCTGGAGGATGAGAGAAACAGAAAGAGGTTTTCAAAAGGGTACAAACTATTATAAGATGAATAAGATCTGAGTATCTCATGTGTAACGTGGTGACTACAATTGATAATACTATATTATATAATTGAAATTTGCTGAGAGAGTAGAACTTGAGAGTTTTCACCACCACCAACAACAAAAGGTAAAAGCAATAAAAAATAAAGTGTTTGAAAATTATCTGATAAAGACAAGTGTGGATAGCAGGGTATTCCCTAAGGTAATGCCTTGAACATGCATCTGGAAACATGGTGTTATCTATTTATCTCAGCCTAGTCACCCTCCCCAGCCTGTGGCAGGATCAGACCAAATCTATATTGCTCTCAATTTCATTTTATCCTTTAGTAAGTTAGGGGGATAGTCCCAGGGAAAAAGTTTTCTCCTTTCCCCCAAATATCTCCTTCACCAGTAAGTCACAGAAAATTCATTTCCCATTATTTTGTGAAATGCTTTGTATGCTACTATAAACATGAAGTTGAAAGGCAGTATAGTGTATTGATACGGGTGTCTTGGGGCAACAGGGGTCAGCAAGTGACCAGACCACACTGATAATTAGCCTGTAATCAGAGGTTTCATTGTCTGTGATCAGGCCCTCTTGCTTCTCTTTGTGAAATGCATGGGTTTATATAGCCATGCCAAAAACCCTTCCAGTTGCACAGTCATAACACAAGAAGTAGGAGACTGTGACAAGTGTTTTGAAATGCAGACAATCTCTTAACAAACAAAGAAAAAGGACATTTATCTGGCTTTCTATTTCATTGGCTGAATTTTTACAAGTAGAATTTTGCAAATAGCTTTGTTAGAAAATGTGGGAGGATTCTGGGTTTAACTTCTCTTAGTTATGTTTCAGGAATTTCCTTGAATGAAATTAAACAATTAGGATTATTGTTCTTTTCAGTACACAATATATAACTAGCTGTGCCACTTACTAATTTACTGCCTCTCTCCTTCAATTCACTCTTTGGATTTAATGTGTTAGTTCATGCAGCTGTAGGTAGCTCTAAGAGCTTATTGGCAGAAACTCGGATTCCATGGTGGTCTACGGTTTAAGAGATTGAGATTCCAGAGCTTCCCTGTCATGTAATGGAAGAGAGAATCCAAAGGCTTTGGAGAGAATCCAAATGGTAGATTGGATTTATCATGTGTGATCTGCACACCCATCCCCCAACTACAACCAATAAGAAAGCCCAGAAGGACCTCCCTTCACTAAAGCAGTTAAAAATGCCTTAGTGGAGGGACACCTGGATCCTTGAAAAGTCCTATGGCTACTCTTGTAGAACAATATAACCATATATAGGAAAATAACATTCTGAAAATAACTGACATTCCCTAGTCATTATCATAGAACAGATTTAAGTCAATATAGGGCAAAATTTAAACTAATATAGATGTTTAAGTAAATGTTGAATAGATTTTACTACTAATTTCTACTTTATCAATTGCTGCTTAGCTTGACTTGGATTTCCTTACTCTCAAGCAAACTTTAACTATTTAGAATCTTTTCAGCTATGGGGGATTCATAAAAACCAACCAACTAACCTTAGAACTCCCAGTCTGTGTTTACTTCCTGATTAACAGGTATAGCAAAGATTCAAAGCCCATAGTAGGACACAGGCCAGCTGCTGGTACTCGGAAGTTTTAATGGCTTCCTCAAGCCAGTGCATGGTGATTAAGCCACAGAGGCTGCCTGCCACACCTGGAATCACAAGACTGGCTCACGTATATAGGGTCACTTCATTTCAGTCCTTCAGTTTCCTTATCAATGAAGAAATGGGAAAATAATAGTAATTATCTCACAGAGTTGTTGAGAATAAGAAATGGAATATTATAGGTAAAGCAGTACCTGGCATCTTCAAGTGCCCAGTAAATGATACTTATGTTATTGTCCCATTAATTTTTAGCTGATTTTTTAACACTCATAAACCTTTAAATCACTCCCTACCCCCATCACTCCTATTCCAAAACCTTTTTCCTTATGCCTGAATAGAAACATTGAAGAACTCTGCTTACTCCACACCATCTTCAGCTCCTTCTTGTGTATTCTGGAAGGATATGATCCCTCAAACACCCCAAGAAATTTATTTCTACTCAGAAAAAAAAAATTATATTGGCAATCAGTTACTAAATTTTGCTAACTCAATTACCACTGAATCATTTCTTTGTTAAATACAGAGTTTTGCATCAAAGTTTGTGCCAGCCCTCCAGCCACTACTCACACATTAATGAACACATTAAGATCAATTTCAATATAATGAGATATGCACCTTAAAAGCTAAGTTAATGGTAGCTGCGTCATGGAGTATCAGCTGCTGTTTGAGGAGGAAAATGGAATGGAGCACAACCTAGAGGGAGGGCATATCAGGGAACAGGTCGATACGGGGCAACCAAAAAGGGCTGAAAGGCGAAAAATTTGTGATCTACTTCTTAATCTCTGTCCAGTCATCCCTGGAAGCTTTCCTTTGAAAAAGTAAGTACACAAGGAAGAAATATTGCTGAAGCTGAAAAACCTCCATGTTTCTTTAAATAAGCTTTGGGGGAAAACAGGCATTGTAGTCACAGATAAAGCATATCCAAGGAGGGTACTTCATAGAAAACACATCCTCAAGTCAGAGCATTTATGCGCCAATCTAGGGCTGTCCACTAGGACTTTCTGTGATGATAGAAATTTCTATAATCTGCATTGTCCTATATGGTAGCACTAGCCATGTGTGGTTATTAAGCACTTGAAATAAGGCTAGCAAAACTGAAAAACCAGTTTTAACTGTACTTAATTGTAACTAATTAAAATTTAAATGTGAATAGCCACACATGATTAGTAGCTACTATACTTGCACAGTGCAGTTCTAAATCCTGAAGGGAAATTGAAGGAAAAGTCACATCTCTTTACAAAGTTTACAAACTATGAAAGTAGTAGGGCATGTTGCATGTTGTGTTTGCCTCCCACAAACCCATTTTGCCTCTCCCTTGTGACACAGCAGTCTGTGGTTTGGGTAGAATTGCCTTCACCCAGGCGTCTTCTGTTTTCTGCAGATAATCCATGCCAAAACCAATCAGCACATGGTGGTCTTGAGGACTGGGTCAGGGATGGTCTAATGAAGGCCAACCTCAATGATTATGGGACTCCACTTCCCCTCTCCCCTTCCTCAATTAGAAACAAGAAACATGAGGCTGTGTTGACACAGGCAGCCATCTTGCAGTTGAAGAGGAAGCCAGCCTTAGAGCTCAGCTGACAGAGTAAGGAAAAGCAGCAAGAATTATAGGAAAGTAGAGGCATGTTCTGATCATTGTGAAGCTCATTCCCACTGCTTTTTGCATTTCCAACAGTGTGCTGTCATCAAATTTCCTTCTCTAATGGTCCCAGTGCTACCCCATCCCTCATTCAACCAAGAAAGTTCCTTATGTGAAGATCAAATGGATTTTCTTTTTTTTTTAACTGTACACATTGCTCAAAATCATGCTGAATTTCAGATTCATATTGGCGCTACACTTTTCTTGGACAGCCTTTTCCTCCCCTGGAGTTTTTGATTGCTTTGCTTTTTTCTCAGGAGATGATACATATACCTTTCTCATCATATCCCTAATAACCTCATTTCTTATTCATTTTGTAGTTTCTTAAAATCCTTTCCTTTTCCTTGAAGATATTTTAGTTGGAGCCTACTGACTTACTCATCTAATGTCATGGTCAACTTGCCAAATATTTAAATCATTGAATAGTTGATTTTTTTCTATTCCCTTTATGAAAGATTAATATTTGCTCTTTTTTTGCCACCACCATCCTGCCCCTGGTTTCACTCATCATTTTATAAAGGAACAGACAAATGGGCTTCCCATTAACACTGTTTACCGGCTTCTCTATTTGTTTGAAATCCTGTCCTGTTCTTGCCCCTACTGTGGCAAAACTAACATAACCAAAGTATTTCAGACCAAGGCAGTAGGAGGGGAAGAGCATAAGACAGCAAAAACACCTCAGGGGACAGCATTTAAAGGAAAGCTCACCCAATCAAATAAGGGGTCAGTGGTTGGAGCAAAACAAAAGCTTCAAAAGAGGAAATCCTAAATATTGCAAAAAGATGAATGGGTTGGGAAGGTATGCTAAGTGAAATAAGCCGGTCACAGAAGGACAAATACTGCCTGATTTCTTTCTCTCTCTCTCTCTCTCTCCTTTTTTTTTTTTTAAAGATTTTATTTATTTGAGAGAGAGAGAGTCAACAAGAGAGAGCACAAGCTGGGGGAGGGGCAGAGGGAGAGGGAGAAGCAGACTCCCCACTGAGCAGGGAACCAGACCACAGCTGCTCCATCCCAGGACCCCAGGATCATGACCTGAGCTGAAGACAGACACTTAACTGACTGAGCCACCCAGACACCCTCTTTTTTTTTTTTTTTTTTAAGAATAGTGCCTGATTTCACATACAGGAAATACCTAAAATAGTCAAACTTACAGAAGCAGAGAATAGAATGGTTGTTTCTGGGGGATGAGGAGAGGGGGAAATGGGGTATTGTGTTCAATGGATATAATCTCATGCTAAGTGTTCTTACCACACACACACATGCACACGCATGCACGCACACATACACCATCACAAAGCAAGGAGACACAAGAAATCTTTGGGAGGTGATGGATATGTTTATTACTTTTTTTGTGATAATGGTATGGGTATGTGCATCAAAATGTATACATTAAATGTGCAACTTTTTGCATATTAAGTATACTTCCAAAAGGTTGAAAAAAAAAAAAACGAAAAATGAACGCTTAAGAAAAAATCCTAACTGTTGGGCAAATCAATCCTTTAGTCGGTTTCTACTTGCATCTGGACTGATGATCCCCAGGCCACCTTCTTGGACTTCTTCTTCATGCGACTCCTTATCGCCTCTGCTTCTTGATCCCATTCCCTCTGTTCAGTGTCCATACTCAGGGCCCTGAGTTCAACAATTCGAAGTGTCCTCAAAAACAGTTCTGGAGAAGTAACATTTTAAGATATTGTCTTACCAAAAAGAACTTCATTTTGCCCTCACAATCAACTTAAAAATTGGCCAGGTTTCTAATTACGGGTTCTAAATCATTTTACTTTCAAAGTCTGAAGGACAGAATTGCTGCCTTGTAATATTTTCATTCTGATGAAAAATCTGATGCTAGTCTGATTCACATTTCTAGAGGTCCCTTTCTCCAAACTTCCGTTAGTCTCTCATCTGCCGACATCTCCATCCTGGGTTCTGTCACTCTTTGGAGATGCTGTTGCAGATTTAGGGAAAAGAGAGAAGACAATGCATGTGCTCAGTTCACATTTTTTGAAATCTAGCTCCTCCTGATTTTCCTTAATTAAGTCAACTCCTTTGGTTTACATAGTATATAATCCTGTATAAATGTCCGTGTTAAGCAATAGATTATATGACATTGGAGGGAAAATTGGGTGGCTTTGGATCAATTTAAATTAGATTGTCTTGAAAGAAAAACTGAAGCAAAAAGGAACTGAGAAATGAAAGCAGCTTATCCTCTGCACCAGGAGAGGCACTAAGGACTAGGAAGTTGCAGCAAGGCCAAGCCAAGCAGTCATCTTGCAGGGTTCCTGTTTTGATCAATATTTATGTTAGTCCCCGGCTGAGCGATAATTGCATTGGTCCATGAGGGAAAGAGAAAGAGAAATAAGGAAGAAGTGGAGTTTGACTGTAAGTTATTTCTTGTTTCATAAATTGCTCCATCCAGATAATTTGCTTGATTTGAGCTCCCACCAGACTGAATGCAAATGAATTGTAGCCAAAGTAAACTGAGAAACAAAAGTCCTGAGTTTACAAAAAAGCACCTGTTCGGCAATAATTTGTGAACCTTCTCTCAGCCTGTCCAGACCTAGCGTCTCTGCATTTTTTAAAAATTTCCACTTCAAAATAAGAAGAGGGTACGGTATTCCCTGAGGTAACATTATATCCTGAGTTCTAGAAACACTTCCCTTCTGTTTTCCAGTAAAGGCCCATTTACATTGATTAATTAAAAGAGAGACGTTTTCTTTTGGCAATGGAAACACTGGATTGCCCCTTATTTAGTGTCTTATTAATAAGAAATACTAGGCATGAGATACACATTAGCAGAACAACATTTCAACATTAGGGCAAGGCTTTTGGCCTCATGCCTTCGAATGGCTGGCCTTCTGAGTTCTAACTCTCTGGCTCTCGTCCTGTGACTCAGGGGGATCTCTGAGGTTCTGGAGGAATCAGTGGCAAGGAGAAGACCTTCCTTCATAGTTAATCCACTAGAACATTGACAAAAGGATCTCACGGGGAAGAAAATGAGCACCTGAAACAACGTTGGGAGGGTTAGGTAACAAATGAACCATTGATTGGAAAGTTGCATGAGAAAAAAATAAGTAGAGTGAGAAAGGAAAAATGAAACTTGAAAAAGATTTTGTAGCATAGGAGAAAAACAAAATCAACTACCACCTCCCACAGCTTCCGAAGTATAACAGCCATGAGAACCATTGTTAGGATGGAAAACATGGTTGAACTCTTTTCTCAAAAAAAATCAAAGAGCCAGTGACCTTTCAACAAGAACTGGGCAGGCCCAAATAAGCACAAATACCTGGGCCATAGCCATAATGACTGCACCAGAATCTAGCTGGAAACTGTAAAACGTAAAATGGACACAACAGAAAAAGAGACGATTTACGAGCTCAGAGGCCAGGAACAGCAGTGTGTTGTTGGAGCCGGAGCCTCTTCTCACCCCTGGGTCATTGCTATTGTTTACAGCAGGAGCAACATGGTTTTTGTTTTGCTTGTCCTGACCAGGGTCAGATGCGAAGCATCGACATACATATTCAGAAGTTTCAACCGCCATGTGTGGAAAGTAGCACCAATCTGCCTGCTGCTTTCCCTCCAATATTTTTGTGGTAAGAACACTATAACTACACTAAGTACTTTTTATCACCACGGTAAAAAGAAACTTAGATTTTACCCCCCATGTTAACGCATTTTTACTTAGTAAAAAAAAAAATTAAAATCCTCTGTATTTGAATCCACATAATCCACATAAATCATGGTTTTACAATAATGCAATAAGGAATTTATTTTGTCACTTGAATATCTTTAGTGAGAGAGCTTACAGCATCAGCCTTTTAAATGATGTGTTAAATAACAGTATAACAAATTGCATATAAGTCATACTCTAAAATATATGCAAAACATATAGAAAAATGTACCAAATGTTACTGTAGAAATGGATGGCTTTAAATTTTTAAAACTTCTCAAATTTCCTGTGGTAAGCTTCCAATACTTTTATGATTTAAAAAAAATCTTCATCTCATCTATAACCCTAGGATTCTAGCACAAATTATACTGATTCTATTTTGCCTATTTCTTTTCAGAAGAGCATGTAGTTCTTATTCATTGACTCAGCCTCATCAGATGTTATCAGTAGATAAGAATCATTAAATCTGAGTGCCAGTTCTGAGTTCATAACGGGCTGGTTAGTCTTATTCCTTGCCACAGACACAGAATTCATCCTGAATTCTAACCAGATATTCCAAACAAGGGGAGAAAGCAAAAATGTGCAAGGGTCCAAACAAATCTTTCCCATTCTGTCAGCATCTTCATTTATAAACTCAAAGACTTTGACACCAGAATTGACACTATGCAGAACCACCTTGGGAAACTAACTGGAAGTTTGCTTTGATCCTTCAGATGAACTATGATAAATGTAAAGGCGATAGGGTGACATTTAGTACTGATAACGTGGGAGGGCAAATTTATCTGATGGGGTCATGAATCTTCTGAAAGGGTTAATATACTTTTTTTTTTTTTTACTTTGTACAAAAGCAGAGCAAGTAAAGAATACTAAAGAAAAGACATTTGGGAAGGAAAGTTCCTTTCTTTGAGTATTATTTTTGTTTCATAATCAACCAAAAAACTCCCCTCTTCCAGATGTTTATGGGAATGCTAGCAGGACCAAAAGGTAGGTCACAGATACTCTGGCTGCACCCAGTTACCACAGATGGGATTGTGCTGCTCAAGTCAGAGAGTCACAGGAGTGAGAAATACCTTAAAAATGGTAGTCTGAGGGATGCCTGGGTGGCTCAGTTGGTTAAGCGTCTGCCTTTAGCTCAGGTCATGATCCCAAGGTCCAGGAATTGAGCCCCGAGTTGGGCTCCCTGCTCAGTAAGGGAGTCTGCTTCTCCCTCTCTCTCTGCCCCTCCCCACTCGTGCACACACTCTCTCTCTCTAATAAATAAATAAAATCTTTTAGAAAATGGTATTCTGAAATTCCACCCTCTAATTCCCATCTAGGTAAAAACAGAACATCTTATCCTGCTTCTGTTCACTTTCCCCAGTTTGGGAAATCAATGGTGAGCACCACCATTATATCACCTCACTCCCAAACTGTCCTTGATGCCATTCACCTAAGATTGTGGCTTTTTGGTTGACATCCTGAAAAACCAAAGCTCCAAGCCCTCTTCATTTTTCTTCCTGAACCACACACAGTGTTAGGCTCTTCTTGGGACCATGGTGGGATAGAAAGATATAAGATGGGGATGGCAATATGTACTTTATAGAATTTCTGTAAGATTTAAGGGTGAAGTATCTCCAAGTCGTTTGAGGTCTTCTTGTCCTTTTAGACTTATAAACAAGTGCTATGCTTTTGTTCCTTGTTACATGTGAAGAGCAATGCCTTCTTCAAGATTCTTGGGAACTCCATGGAGTGCTACTATCCTGTATCAGTTCTAATTTCTCATGTCTGATGTTTGTCTTCTACGCTGACTCCATTCTGACTTGTAGAACTTGAGCCCTTCAGCTCATGGGTTGGAGAGATGAGGGGGCTTTACGTAGCTCTATGGCTTGGTAAACTCTGGCTCTGTATGTTTCTTATATTATCCTCTCACTCCATTTTTTCTGAGCGTCTCAAACTTGGATCCCCTGGGAAGATACTTTATCTTAGCTTATTATCCTTCCTTCCACTTGAATGGAGGCCTGTCAAACCTACTCAAGGATTCACTAAACCAGTCTTATTTTTTGCAACTCCAGAAGAGACTTTGAAATGTCAATCTTTCCATGTCCCCTCCTTTACCAGTATTTGAAAGAAGAAAGCAAGAGTAGAGATCCATGATATAAATTAAGCCATGCCTCTGAGAAGGCAGAAATGGTAAATGTTGATATGTGTTTTGAATGATAGTCTATTGGCCCCATTAGACCAATAAAGCCCATGAAAGGAAGCCCTTGGAGGATCCCATAGTCTGCAGGAAGTGCTCAATAAATGGCATTTATGATGATTACTTCTCTTCACCACACTCCACAATCACCCTTCTGTGGTTGGTGCTTAACATTGCTACCAAATTTCTCTTCCTAAATTTTTACTTAAACAAAATCACCTCCTGCTACAGTGAACTTTCTAATTTATTATAGACTATGGTCAATAAAAGAAAATAGATGTTGCAGCATGAATGAATTCCTTTGGATTCCAACCCCCACATTTTGTTGTTTAGGAAAACTGAAGACCAAAAAATTTCCAATCTTCCCAGATACACAAGTAGTTGATGGCGGTTTTAATGAGAGACTTGAACTTTTAGGTGACCCTCTTTGGATTTGCTGGTCAAGGCGTAAGACACAGAGAATATTTTGAATCAAGACTCACGAGTTGTGTGACTTCTGTTAGTAAGATCATCACGTATCAAAGCCTATCCTCTTATCTGATATATTCCCATTTACAAATAAATTAGGTTATTATGTTTTGGTAAAATCTATGAAAACCTCCCATGTTGCCAGGATCACATGATTTTGCACATAAATTAATTATATAGGAAAGTTTTAAAATTTGATGTCTGCAAGATTCCAGTCAACTTTGTTTGTGGGAAGGGAAAAATGATAAGCGAAATATTAAAAATTAAAAAAAATTCAGCTTATGTAGAGGACAAGGTAGCTTGTGTAAGACAGTTTAATGTGAGGACAGGCCAGCTGGTTTGTGGCTTCAGCTTCAGACTTCAGGTCACAGATTTTAAGAAGGAACCTATCTAAGGTGTAGGCCATATATAGCACGTTTCTTCACTGTAAGCAAGCATTAGTGGTTTGGAAAACTCTGCCTGGAATTTCTCCATCCTAGATAGGGAGCATGCAAGTACACTCATAGGCACTTCTATGCATTTGGAGATCACTGGGGCCAACTCTCCTTCTTGTTTTTCTGGTTGTTTTCTGTCAAATGGTGTTCACAAGTCTGGTTGCCTGGCCACACAGCTCAATCAGTTTACCTTCCATTCCTTGACTCTTGCAAGTAGAGGCTCATGGGATCCAATTATTATTGTTTCTTCTACCCTGATAGAGTCATTAGACCTAGGAGCTGTGGGCAGCCTCCACAGGATTCTCGGGGAATGTTTGAATTCAAAGACTAGAATTCAGTTTCCCATCCAGGAATAAGGTAAAAGGACATTACCAGAAGAGAAAGGCTTGAACTGCCTATTAAAGTGTCAGAACCCCTAGTATTGGTGAAGAGAGATATTGCACTCCAGACTTTTGCCTCTCACTTAAACCAATCATTTCCTTGATCGTTTACTCTAGGGCTAATCCCTTTTTAAATAGTTTAGATGGCTTCTTCTTTTTTAAACTTTGGGACTCAAATGTTGCATTCCTTTTCTTTTTGATATACAGTATATGAAAAAATGAACATGCCACTGAGTTGTAGCTTATTAGTTTCTGCATGAAAGAACAGTTGGTGTATGTCCAATTAAAACATCTGTTGTAATCTCTGAAGCCCCTTCTCTACCGAAGGATGACTTGGAGCTTGCTAACTGGGCATTCCTAAGTTATGAGGCCACACTTGTTCTAAGGCTAGACTTGGAAATGTAGGAATTGACCATACTTAAAGTAAGCATCATACCAAAGCACGAATTCCTCTGTGTAAATTAGGACCTGAGCTACTGATTCACTTTATTATTTTTAGTTAAGTTGCCCTAGTTTAAGTTGGCTAACTAGTTATGTGAGCTTTATGCAGGGTCCTGGCACTTGAATTAATTCCTAGCGGTTGCAAGTGGGAATTTGATGATACCCACTAAAACAATGACAAAATGGTCCAATCAAGGGCTTCTTGAGGCTTCCACTGATTATTTTAATCCTTTTTCAGTAAGAAAGACCCTGCCAGTTAGCCACCTAATTAAGCAAAATGACTTGTCTGATAAATTCAATCCTCTTAATGACGACCAGATGCCCACCAAAGCCACTTGAGATTTTATGAGTAATGATTATTAAAAACTCTTATTAACTATTTCACACTAGGATTTTCTGTTCCCTGAGATACTAGGATTACACTGTAAAATAAAAGGAACAAATAGAAAAATAATCTTTTAAAAAAAATGCAGGCTTGCATGATATAGGAGATAAACCCCCCAAAACACAAAACCTGTGGGACACCTGGGTAACTAAGTTGGTTAAGTGGCTGACTCTTAGTTTCAGCTCAGGTCATGATCTCATGAGCCCCAATTGGGGCTGAAGCAGCAGGGAGTCTGTTGGAGATTGCCGCTCTCCCTCTGCCCCTCCCTTCTCACTCTCTCTAAAATAAATAAATAACTCTTTAACAGAAAACACTCTGAGAAACAAACTGAGGGTTCTAAAGGGAAGGGCGTGGGGGGATGGGTTAGCCTGGTGATGGGTATTAAAGAGGGCATGTTCTGCATGGAGCACTGGGTGTTATACGCAAACAATGAATCATGGAACACTACTTCAAAAACTAATGATGTAATGTGTGGTGATTAACATAACAATAAAAAATTTAAAAAAAACTAATGATGTAATGTATGGTGATTAACATAACATAATAAAATAGAATACTGTCCAGCCTAAAAAAAAAATATGGAGAATGATTTTAGAAGTTACCAACTTGGCAATTAATGCTATATACTATATCTCACATTTAAATACATTACCAGATACAGAAATATAATAGCTAAATAAACAGGTGATTTTAAATGGAAAAAAAAAGAAAACAAAACCAAAACAAAAAAATCCAAACCAAAACCTGGTGAGCACTGTGTGTGTGGTGGAGTGTGGCTGCTTAGATGCAATAAAAAGTAATGTCTCCAAGTATTCGTGTTCAATGCTTGTCTCCCTGCAAGGAGGTATTATTTCAAAGCATAAGACTCCTCTAAGGGACTTGCCACTTAATTGGTGCCTCAGCTTCCCAGTGTGTACAATGGGGTAATAATTCTTATATTATCTGTGGGCATTTTACAGAAGGGAAAACACTCTGAGTTCTGTGGCACATTAGGATTTCATGGAAATGATGCAGGACTACAAAGAGATTTTCTCAATGTATAATGGTTTCCTGTGGCATGAATGACATTCAATTAAATGGATAGTTTTGCATTATGCTTAGTCTGAATGCCCAGCCAAAAAACCTGGTACAATCTCTTTGCTAAGCAAACCTAAAGAGTAGTACAAATATACACTTATATTTATTCACTTATCCAATTACATTCAAAGTGTACTGGCCATGTACTTTTTATTCTTTCTTAGGGTGGGGGAAGGGTGGGTGCTGAAAACTGTCAGTTACCGTGACATGTCATAACACGAAAAGCTCCATATTCAGAGGCAACCTGTGGTGGGGGACACACTGTGTGTCCTCCCCAAGTGACTCTCCACTTCCCTCACAGTCAGGTTAACACAGGCCGCGGTGTCCACCATGTATGCTCTTTCCCTATCTCTGTTTCTGCCTTTGTCTGTCTGTCTCTGTCTCTCTGAAATAGGGCTGGATATTTTTATCTGGAAGGACTGTTTTCTTATTTTCTAGATTTGTGAGTGCTGTGGTTCCCTAATATGCCTCCATCAGGCCAGGAGGAGAGTAGACAAATCATGTCAGTTTTTCTGACAACAGCTAACCCTTGGCTAGTCTGGATCAAGACTGGTTCTCTGCATCCTTTTCCCGAGCTCTGTGCACCCATTTCCCTCTCTCCAGGCTCTGCTGCTAATGACTGGCACCTCTGACTTCCAGAGATGATGCTGGAATCAAACCCCCTAGGCAGAGATCAAAGTGCCTGGGAGTTTAACTCCCATCCCCCAGAGCCAATGGCTGTGTGTGGGGGAGAGGGGGGGAGTGTGCCCAAAAGCCCAGTTCCCTTGATCTGAGGCCAGACAAACTGAGGTATAATGTATGGTCCTGAGCCCCTATGGCTTTCTCCTGAAATCACATCTTTGGCTTCTTCCTCATCCCTGTCTTGCTTCCCAGGCTTTCTTGGGGAGAACTTCCATAACAAATCACTTGCATTCCATTCCTTGTCTCAGAATCTGCTTTGGAGGGAACTTTACCAAAAGGGGTCAGGGAAAGAGGGATTAGAGAAGGATGGCTGGGAAGAGGAGTGTCCTTGCTTCAATTCTACTAAGTGAACATGGTGCGGGGGTGGTGATCACCAAAGCTCAGACTCTTGTCCTCACAAGCAAAAATATACTGATAGTGCCCTTAAATATTCCTTTTACTTCTCTTCATTATTTAAAGATTCAGGAACTGCATGCTATAGATGATGAAATGCTGGGTACACACATGAAGGGGCTTGCTTAATTAAGGACGTAAAATTCCATGGCAAAGCTAAAACTAGAACAAACGCCTCCTGACTTTTTGGCTAGGGGTTTCCACCCAAGATGGAGTCAGAACATAGTTTAAATCTCAAATCAACTACTTACTAGTTTTGTAACCAGTGGTGTTCAAGCAAATGTTTACCAACCAGCTTTTGGGGGAGTAGTGTTTTTGATCTGTAGTGTTTGCTAATGTTTGTGGTGTAAATGCTTCCATGGTGGCCAATGTCAAGCTACCATGTGGTGTCACTAACTACAAAGTTGGGAGAGATGTACATAACTAGATGCTGCAAGTCAGCTCCTAAACATCTGTCTGCAACCTCTTTCTAAACCCCCTTTTTTCCTACACCTTTATATATTTCATTGATACAGTTATAACTACTCAATCATATCTTATGAGGATTAATGTTGATATATAATTGCCTAAAACTAGTTATTATTATCACCCATACCAAAAATGACATAAAATAGGACCAATTTTTATCACTGGTATTTGTTAGATTGCGATACACAACTTATATAGCCAATGCTACATTCTTACATATTTGAGGAAAAAAATTTGTAGGGGAGGAAGAGGGGGATATAAATGATACCAAAGAACAACAGTTAGCAAACCAACCATTGTTTTCTACTCCGTCAGTTGAGAAACTTGAGAGTAAGACCTAAACTGGCCATTCGTTTCAGGGGTCACACCTAGCTCAGGTCTCTGTGTTTCAGAATACACAACAATTGTCAACATCTCTTTGTAAACTTGTATCAACATAGACATATAAAGCAGTATTCTTGTTCCTGAGATCAAATGGTAGCAAATACCAGGTTGTCACTGTTAGTGGGATTTCCACTGGAGCCATATCAGTTTGTATTACAGCAACTGGGAATAATTACCTCAAAATATCAAGGAAGACATGGGATTCTTTTTCATCACTGTCAGGAGACATAAATACCAAGAGGCATCAAACAAATGTAGGGCACTGTTGCAACACTTGTTTGTTGCGTTAATAGAAGCCATTATGTGAACATCATATGAGTGATTAGAAAATTGGTAACATGTATAAAGTGCATAAGAGTGGTCCTTGGAGATTTGCTTGTATTTTGTAAGTGTATTTGCCAGAGAAGAGAATAAGACACTAGGTCTTTAAGAGCTGGGCACACCTGATAGGAATAATATTCATCTGCCCTTCCACATGAGCTGGATCAGAGTTGCTGATTAAATACTTAGCTGTATTTGCACAAGTGTTACCTCTTTCTCCAGCACTGTGGAATTTGGCTTTATGCATTTTCAAGGAATCTTCTTCTTTTCTATTATTAATTTTATTATGTTATGTTAGTCACCATACATCATTAGTTTTTGATGTAGTGTTCCATGATTTATTGTTTGTATATAACACCCAGTGCTCCATGCAATACATGCCCTCCTTAATACCCATCACCGTGCTAACCCATCCCCCCTCCCTCCTCCCCTCTAAAACCCTCAGTTTGTTTCTCAGAGTCCATAGTCTCTCATGGTTCATCTCCCCCTCCGATTCCCCCCCCTTCATTTTTCCCTTCCTACAATTTTTTTTAACATATAATGTATTATTTGTTTCAGGGGTACAGGTCTGTGATTCATCTTACACAATTCTTACACAATTCACAGCGCTCACCATAGTGCACACCCTCCCCAGTGTCCATCACCCAGCACCCCCATCCCTCCGACCCTCCACCACTCCAGCAACCCTCAGTTTGTTTCCTGAGATTAAGAGTCTCTTATGGTTTGTCTCCCTCTCTGGTTTCATCTTGTTTCATTTTTTCCTCCCTTCCCCTCTGATACTCTGTCTTGTTTCTCAAATTCCTCATATCAGTGAGATCATATGATACTTGTCTTTCTCTGACTGACTTATTTCGCTTAGCATAATACCCTCTAGTTCCATCCACATCGTTGCAAATGGCAAGATTTTGCATAATATTCCACTGTGTGTGTGTGTGTATACATATATATATATATATATATATATATATATACCACATCTTCTTTATCCATTCATCCGTT
>NC_138382.1:20098980-20133363 GCF_054177405.1 Leptonychotes weddellii | reverse complement strand
CTGAATATATCTGTGAGGTCCATTTGGTCCAGTGTGTCATTTAAAGTCTTTATTTCCTTTTTGATCTTTGGCTTAGATGATCTGTCCATTTCAGTGAGGGGGAGTGTTAAAGTCCCCTACTATTATTGTATTGTTGTCAATGTGTTTCTTTGCTTTTGTTATTAATTGGCTTATATAATTGGCTGCTCCCATGTTAGGGGCATAAGGTATTTACAGTTGTTAGATCTTCTTGTTGGATAGACCCTTTAAGTAGGATATAATGTCCTTCCTCATCTCTTATTATAGTCTTTGGTTTAAAATCTAATTTGTCTGATATAAGGATTGCTACCCCAGCTTTCTTTTGATGTCCATTAGCATGGTAAATAGTTTTCCACCCCCTCACTTTCAATCTGGAGGTGTCTTTGGGTCTAATATGAGTCTTTTGCAGACAGCATATCAATGGGTCTTATTTTTTTAATCCAATCTGTTACCCTGTGTCTTTTGATTGGGGCATTTAGCCCATTTACATTCAGGGTAACTATTGAAAGATATGAATTTAGTGCCATTGTATAGCCTGTAAGGTGACTGTTACTGTATATTGTCTCTATTCCTTTGTGATCTATGTTACTTTTAGTCTCAGTCTTTGCTTAGAGGACCCCTTTCAATATTTCTTGTATGGCTGGTTTGGTGTTTGCAAATTCTTTTAGTTTTTGTTTGTCCTGGAAGCTTTTTATCTCTCCTATTTTCAGTGACAGCCTAGCTGGATATAGTATTCTTGGCTGCATATTTTTCTCGTTTAGTGCTCTGAATATATCCTGCCAGTCCTTTCTGGCCTGTCAGGTCTCTGTGGATAAGTTTGCTGCCAATCTAATGTTTCTACCATTGTAGGTTACAGACTTCTTATCCTGAGGGGCTTTCAGGATTTTCTCTTTGTCTCTGAGACTTGTAAGTTTTACTATTAGATGTTGTGTTGTTGACCTCTTTTTATTGATTCTGAGGGGGGTTCTCTGTGCCTCCTGGATTTTGATGCCTGTTTCCTTCCCCAAATTAGGGAAGTTCTCTGCTATAATTTGCTCCAATATACCTTCTTCCCCTCTCTCTCTTCTTCTTCTGGGATCCCAATTATTCTAATATTGTTTCATCTTATGGTACAACTTATCTCTCGAATTCTCCCCTGTGATCCAGTAGTTGTTTATCTCTCTTTTTCTCAGCTTCTTTATTTTCCATCATTTGGTCTTCTATATCAGTGATTCTCTATTCTGCCTCATTTATCCTAGCAGTTAGAGCTTCCATTTTTGATTGCACCTCATTAATAGCCTTTTTTATTTTGACTTGGTTAGATTTTAGTTCTTTTCTTTCTCCAGAAAGGATTTCTCTAGTAGCTTCCATGCTTTTTTCAAGCCCAGCTAGGATTTTATAATCGTCATTCTGAACTCTAGTGACATCTTACTAATGTCCATATTGATTAGGTCCCTGGCAATCGGTACTGCCTCTTGTTCTTTTTTTTGAGGTGATTTTTTCCATCTTGTCATTTTGTCCAAAAGAGAATAGATGAATGAGAGAACAAAATGCTAACAGGGTAACCACGACCCCAGAAAAATATACAGTAAACAAATCAGAAGAGACCCGAAACCAGGGGGAAAAGAATGGGAAATAAAAAACAACAACAACAACAACAAACAAATATGATCAGGCTGGTGAATAGATTAGAGCCACACACTAGATTTTGGGCATGTTTTGGTCTGTTAGAAGAAACTGCCTCCCAAAATTTTAAAGAAAGAAAAACTTATATATGTACAAAAATGAAGGGATGTAATATGAGTATAAAGGTGAAATTATACAAGATTTTATAAAAGGAATTGATTAGATAAGTTGGTTGAAAAAAGAAAGAAGAAAAATTTTTTTAAAAACAAAACAAAAAAAAGGGAGAGAATGTGATTAGGCAGGAGACTAGAACAAAGCCATACACTAGAGATTTAGGGTATATTTTTGTCTGTTAGAAGAAACTGTATCCCAAAATTTTAAAGAGAGAACAACTTATATATATGCAAAAAATAAGGTTAACTACAATGAAGGGATAGATTATGACTCTAAAAATATAAATTAAAAAGATTTTTAAAAAAAGAATTGATAAGATGGTTGAAAAGGGGAAAAAGAAAAATTCAAAAAAAAAAAAGAAAAAGAAAATTAAAAAAATTAACTTTGAAAGACTAAAGAATCAGGGGGAAAAAAGCCATGAATTCTGTGTGCAGTATTCCCCTAGTGCTGGCGTTCTGCTGTTCTCATTGATCGGTAAACTTGGTCTTGGCTGGCTGTTCTCGCTGATCTTCTGGGGGAGGGGCCTGTTGCCGTGGTTCCCAAATGTCTTTGCCGGAGGCGGAATTGCCCTGCCCTTGCCCAGTCCGGGCTAAGTAATCTGCTCGGGTTTGCTCTCGGGAGCTTTTGTTCCCTGTGAGCTTTCCGTACAGCTTTGGAGGACAAGAGTGAAAATGGTGGCCTCCCAATCTCCACCCCGGAGGAGCCGAGAACTTGGGGCCCCGCTCCTCAGTGAGCCCCCAGAGAAAAGCCGTCAGTCACTCCCGTCTCCCCGGTCTCCGGTCGCACTCCTTGCTCACCCGGGCTGTGACCAAGCGTTTCTATCTCTGGCACCCGACCCTGTGTGGAGTCTCCAAACCCAGCAGATCCCTGTGGTGCGCTTCCGCACCGCTCCTTCCAGGGGAGGAAGAGGAGTCTCCCCGGATCTGCCGCTTGTTGGGTCCCTGCTGGAAGAGCAGTGGCCCGACTGTGCCACGGATCACAGTTTATGACAACCCCGAGCTGAAAGCCGCACCTCGGCTCCATCTCTGCAGCCAGCTTCCCCGCTCCGATACCTGCTAGCTCTGCCGCACTCAGGCACTCCCGGTCTTTCTGTGACCCCGAGGGTCCTGAGTCCACACTGTTCCTTGAGGGTTCCACCCCCCGCTTAGCCACTGGAGTGATGTCCCTCAGCGGAGCCGACTTCTAAAAGTTCCGATTTTGTGCTCCGCGGCTCTATCACTTGCCAGAAGGGGCCGACGGAGGCCCCTCCCCCACCGTCTATCCTCCCGAATATCACCTCGGATTCACTTCTCTGCATGTCCTACCTTCCAGAAAGTGGTCGCTTTTCTGTTCAGAGTTGCTGCTATTCTTTTCTTCGATTTCCTGTTGAGTTCATAGGTGTTCAGAATGGTTTGATCCCTATCTAGCTGAATTCCTGGGACCAGACAAAATTTAGGTCTCCTACTCCTCCACCACCTTGCTCCTTCTCTCTTCAAGGAACCTTCTTCCATCTTGATTTACATATAAATTTTGATTAAAGTTTGCCCTGAAGGCAGGCAGCAAAAAGAAGAAGGGAGCCTAGCAGAGCTGAGAAGATGATACAAGGAATGTGAGAGTAATGGCCCTAGAAGGGATCTGTTCATCAAAATATTTGCTGAGAGGTAGGAAATATTTGTCTAATTGCCTGAATCATGTCCACTGGCATTTATTTTTTGGTGCAATATGTGTTTCATGATCACCACCCTGCTCACACCTGGTTGTCCATCCTTTGGACATGATTTCAGTATGAGTTCAAAGAAGAAAAGGTAGACAAGGTAAAAAGAAGATAATGAGGTAATGTGGTAATTTGAAGAGAGCCAGTAGCACTTATAAGAAGTAATGAGTAAAGGTGGCCTCTCCCTTTAGGCAGAAAAATCTTGTCAAAATCCCATTCAGTAATAGGAATTGGTTACTGAGAAAAAGTGACCTTTCTTTTCCTTAACGAAAATTTGTATTTTTAAAGTGTACCACATGATATTTTGATAGACATATACAGTGAAATGATTATAAAACTAATTAACATGTCCATCCCCTCACATAGTTCCATTTCTCTGTGTGTGTGGTGAAAGTATCTGAGATCCAGTCTCTTAGCAAATTTCTAGTATGCAATACAGTGTTATCACCTATAGTCATTATGCTCTTCTTTAGGTTTCCAGACTTTTCATCTCATGCAACTGAAATTTTGTACCCTTTGACCAACATCTCACCAACATTTTCCCCAACCCCCAGCTCCTGGTAACGATTATTCTATTCTCTGCTTCTATGAGTTGGATCTTTTTAGATTCTGAATACAAATGAGATCATGCAGTATTCTTCTTTCTATGACTGGCTTATTTCACTTCCAGGTTCATCTACATTGTTGCAAATAATAGTATCTCCTTTGTTAATGCTGAATAGTATCCCATTGTGCGCATGTAACTATATAGAGATCTATAAATATATACATATTATATATATTTACCACATTTTCTTTATTCACCCACCAACAGACATAAAGGGAACTTTTGTACACTGGTGCTAGGGATGTAAATTGGTATAGCTATTAGGTTCCTTAAAAAATTAAAAATAGAACTACCAGGTGATCTGGCATTCTCACTTCTGGGATATATCTGGGTAAATAAAATCAGTGCCTCAAGGAGATATCTGTGTTCCCATGTTCATTGCAGCATGATTCACAATAGCTAAGATGTGGAATCTTCAAAGTGTTTCTCAAATGAAAACAACTATTTATACCAACTATTTCTAACAATTGGAGGTAAATGTTATGAGGAAAGAAAGAAAGAGAAAGAGAGAGAGAAAGAAAGGGGGGGTGAGGGAGGGAGGAAGGAAGGAAAGGAAGGAAGGGAGAAATGAGCCAGGCATTTGTGCCTCAGCCTGTATTTCCATCCAGTGGGATCCATGTACTTAACAGAAGGATGGCTGCTCTCCCGTTTCCTTAGGAGTCGATGCTATAAACAAAACCAAAGCAAAAAAATCTCTATTTGCTCTTTCTCTTACTCTCTCGTCCTCTCCCTTTGGGTGCTGAAATGTTTTCCTTCCACTTTTCACAGAGTGTCGTGGGGCATTTGGGCCACGTCAGCCATCTTCCAGTGAGCGGAGCAGTGAGCCAGGCTCTCTGTCATGGCCTGTCTCTTCCAGTGGCCGGAGGCTGCTGTCTGCTTCTCAGTGGCATATCTCCTCATAGACTGTCCAGAGGCTGTCATCTCTAAAGAGAAGGAGTGGGGCCAATGACTTCAGTTCATAGCTGACTCATCTCCACCCAGCAAGGTCAAGAAAACAAGAAGCATTTTCCTTTAAGTAGGTCCAAATTTTGGTGGAGGCCTGTCCCTTGGATTTGGTGAAGGTGAAGAAACTTAGAGGTGAACTCTGTAATCTACCACATGTACCCCTGCATTGCATAACCAGTGTGGACTGAGCATGGAGCACCTGGGGTGGAAAATCTTGCCCCGGCCCTCAAGGAGCAGCTCATGAACTAGAGTGGAAACAAGTCTACCGCAGATGGTGTGGAACGTGAGTGCAGATACCTAAGAATAGCATGCAAGGGCACTTAGGAAAGCCCTTGAATGATATGGGTCAAGGAGGACAAGAGGTTGGCCTGGCTGTGTAGGGACAGAGTACCTGGGCAGTTTGTTTCTGGCAAAGAAAGCTCTCTTCTTTACCCAGCCTGCCCTGAGTACTATCCCTCACACACAGTCAGTGTTCGGGGTGCTTATGTGAGGTAAAAGAGAACGTGTGTCCCATAGATTGTTCTGGTTCACATTCCCATGGCCCGTGCCCTGCTGTCACACTGCGCCTATCCCCTTCTCTGGCCAGTGCTTTGTCCTGTTCTGCTCTGGGTTAGTTTCAGTGTCAGGCAGGCCCTTTCCACGGGCGGGCTCCCAGAAACTAGCTCTTCTAGCTAGCAGCCTCAGCAGTACTAGAGCCAGTGTTTCCCAGAGTCCAAGCAAGAATCCCAACCTTCGATTAGACCCAGAGATGATAGAACCGTTCCTGAAGTAAGTCTTGAAGCCAAGGAATATGTGGATTGGTCAGTTCTGGGATAATATCACCTCAACCCAGAGACAGTTCCCTGAGGGGGACTCAGACTGTTGTCAACCAAAGCACGAGAAGTAGATGGTGGCTGGGCAAAAGTCAAAACTCGACACTACTTGTATTCACCTCTGGGCTTCTGTTGCTCTATCCACTCATTTAGGTAAAAAAAAACCAAAAAACACTCTTTAGGAGAATCTAGACAGAAGAAAAGGACAGGAACTGGAAAGAGAGCAAAAAGGAGGAGAGAAAGGAATAATCATATTGATAAAGCACCATGAAGACAGCAGGCAACCTTGTGACTTTTGAGATGTCTCAGACTTGTTCAAAACTTTCTTTTTAATTTAACCCACAAGTCAAAACTCATTTGTTCAGAGTCCATAGTATATGCTGGGAGCAGTTCTAGATGCCGTGGATGAGGCAAGCGTCATCAAGCTCTCAGGGAGTTTCCACTCTGATGGGAAGAGGTAGGTAGATAGGTGTGCGCATGGATGGATGGATGGATGTCCCTAGATGTGGGAGGAGAGAGAGGAAGACAAAGTAGAGGCACTGTCCTTGACCATAGGGAATGTATACTTTTAGGGAGAAACTAAACATACATAGCACAGCAGCTGGGGACAGTAGCCCAACACTATATAAAACTATATGAAAGGGTACTCGATATACTTAGAGGCTGAAATATTTTGGAAAAGAGCAGATTGAGTTGAGATTATTTGAGAAAGGCTTGGTGGTATTATTCTCCAGGTTTGCAGCTTTGTTTGGTGAAGTTGAAAAACATCCAGGCATTGCAAGAGGAAGGGAACAGTCTAGTGTTTCCCAAACTTGCTTGACGATACGATTCATCTCAAGTGTTTTTTTTTTTTTTTTTAAATCAAACTCCTGGGTTCTATCCAGACCTGCTGATTCACATCTTCCCCAGGCTAGGATGGGTAATCTGTATTTTAACCAACATCCTGATTGCTCATTATCATCAGGAAAGTGTGGGGATCCCTGCCTAGAGGGCTGGCGGGTACCAAGAAGGTGGAGGCCAGCATGGGGGATGTCTTAAGGCCCTCGTCATTCTAGCACTACTTCTATTGTCTGTTTCTGGCAAGGACTGCAGAACTATTGCTAAAGACCATCTTCTCTCCAGTTTATAGAAAGTGAGGATGCAAGGGGATGAGAGGTGGCCACTGGATCTAGTAGAAATTGCAGAGAATGAATCCCGAATGCTAGCAGATCACGTGAAAGTAGATAGGTTTGCTCGGCAAGCAGAAAGCGCTGTAAAGACTACAGACCAGAATATCCAGAGCGTATGCTTCTAATTCAGCTAAGTCCCTGAGTTTGCCCCGCAGCCCGTCGCCCCAGTGCTCCACTAGCATATGCTGCCGTACTCACAAAGCCTTGTGGACGCAAGGCCCTCCCCGCGGGGAGAGAGGACACCTGCTTAACAGTCGCCGTGTGCCGCAGGGCAGAAGGTGACGAACAAGCCCAGGGTACGGCTGGGGAGGCCCTAGGTAGACCGCGGGGAAGATTCCTGACAAGACAGAAACCAGAACGGAAATTCTACTAAGGCTATTACTGTGCTCCCCATCCATAATGTGTTTGCAACTATAAATAGCTAAGACCTTAGGGCTTCCAAACTAAGCTTGTGGGAATGAATAGCATCACTGCTTGCTGCTGCAGGTGGGTCTTACTTTAAATCATGTTTCCTGATCTCTGCGTGGTTCATGAGATTCAAGGCAGCCAAGACATCACTGCCAACCATGAGCCACAGTCAGTGGGGTGGGCGTTAGTGTTGTTCACAGAAAGATTTCTGCTTCGGACCAGACACGTAGTGGGACTACACTTCTCTACTCCCCAGCCATTGCGTGGAACCGTATGGTTTACTTTGGCCAATGAAATGTCCTGTCCCACTGCGGATGGCTTCTTCAGCGGCTGCTGTGTGGCTGGCCACTACCTCTTTCCCCTCCTATGGTGGTGGCAGATGGTGACTGCAATTTCAGCCTGATCCTAGGGCTGAGCTCTAGAATAATGCTGCCCCCCAGCCGAAGCATGATGGACAGGCAGTGTGAGTGATGTGCGGTTTTAAGTCACTGAGACTGGGGGCTGTTTCTGCAGCACGGTCTAATCTCTGGTGATCAGTACTTTCCCCTCATTCAGATAATAGCAATCACAGGATCATGCCTCATCAATATGCTTTGTCGGATGGGTAGGAAGAATCTGCTATTAACAAAGCCATAGCACTGTAAATCCCACATACATTTGCCTAAAAGCAGGGCAAACCTTTCTTTGTTCTTTGCCAATACAAATGTGGCTTTTCATTAAAATTAAACTAATAGGTTTCTAACTATGTTAATACTTTCATTAGTTTCTCTAACATAACATTTGGCTCTTCATGCTGGTTTTCTTGCTGGTTTCCTGAGTCAGTTCACTATTATTTCTTGCCCACATTGCTATACTAGCAACCTAGTTGGCTTCTCTGCCTCTGTGACTCTTCTCTTTGTACCATTTTCAGGGTGTTTCATTACTTTTTTTTAATTTTTAATTTTTTAAAAAGATTTTATTTATTTATTTGACAGAGAGAGAGACAGAGATAGCGAGAGAGGGAACACAAGCAGGGGGAGCGGGAGCGGGAGAAGCAGGCTTCCCGTGGAGCAGGGAGCCCGATGCGGGGCTCGATCCCAGGACCCTGGGATCATGACCTGAGCCGAAGGCAGACGCTTAACAACTGAGCCACCCAGGCGCCCCAGGGGGGTTTCATTATTAATCTCAACCTCAGACTTGAACAGTTTACATTCCTGCTTCAAACTTCACTATCACGTCCCATTGCCTGTAAGATAAAATATTTTTGATATATGAAGAATGAGATGGATTTTTAATTTTTTCTTAGAAATGATTTAATTTTGTTAGAACTACACACACACACACACACACACACACACACACACACAGAAAACCATAAGAAGCTGAACCATCTATTAGTGAAGTATTTCTGTAAAGACTCGTAACTTTCCCCCAAGTCCCTAAGAGATCTTTCAGAGTCAGAGGAACCTCAACCCAGGCCCAAGCGCCAGGTACTCTCTACTCTGTGCCTCCATGAAATTTAGGACAACTAAAAAGTCTAGCACTTGTAATGGCTTATGTGTTCTTACAATAAACCACCATACTTAACAGCCTTAGGAAGCCTCTTCTTGTAGCTGGAGGAGCCTCACCAACACACCCAGTGAGTCTTACTTATTGTATGAGGTACTGAAAACCAGGATGTTTTTTGAACCATAACTGACACTGGGTGCAAACTGATTAATTCAACTCTTCAACAAGTGGATTGCATGTTATGCCCTAGTGTATGTATGTAAGTTGCCAAATGATCTGTACTATTTAAATATCCTGCCTTTATTCAAAACAAAGTTTGTTATTTTTTTCCACTAATCAAGTGATAGATCAGGTATATTTATTGTAAAAAATTTGGAAATTATAGAGCTGTAGAAAAAAGGAAAACATAAATCATATGCAGTCTTACTATCAAAAGTAAGCCTTTAACATTATTTTGGACTCAGAGTATTTCATTTTCTTTCTTTCTACACATGGGAAGCCCGCCCCATCCTAATCCTCACCTTCCAGACTGAACAAACTGCAAATACAAGTCACCTCCTGAAAAACTAGCAATCTTCATGGGCCTCAGTGAATGGTTTACATGGCCATTTCCTAAACCCCTTTCACCTGCCACGGTTCAGTCAAGGAAAGAAAGCCTCATGGGCATTATGGCTCATAAAATAAATACAGATTTATTATGGAAATTAGACTTTATGCAAATGTGCCCCCCCCTGCTGGGGAAGTGGAAGTTGAAGGATCAGGGAAAGAATTATTAATACAGCCTCTGGATGCCCACTGGCAAGCTTCTGAAGTCAGAGTTTGAAGAGAAATACAAGAAGTCCAGTGCATCCTACCACCAACTTGGGACAACAAAGGGGGAGCTTAAGGAGAGATCCATGGAAGGGAGGGACCCATGTTGTCCCTGTGTAGCTACAGCTTCTGTGGATGCACATCCAGCAAGGCGTGGTGCACCTGGAGCAGGGCTGTAGCCTTGTTGAGTGGAAATTCATGTTGCTGAGTCCATGCCTAACCTCCATCCCTGCTGACATGGTCACTATGTTTATTAGCTTAATGGGCAAGGACAGCTGTTGCTCAGAAAAGAGGCTGACCAACAGCCACAGAATTGGTCATCTTACCCACCTGGATCATTAAGCTTCTCTTTTGTGAGACAAAAAAAATATCTTTTCATATTTTGCCTATTCTGAGAGATCTGAGAGAGGCTTCTCTCCAGACCTCCTTGCCACCAATGTTTATGTGGTATTCTTCCAAGTCCCTGACCATGCAACCAAACCATTAGTATTGATGTAATTTCATGTTGCTCTCTCTCTTCCTAGGCAAAAATGAATAACCAGGTGTGCTGCATGGAAGTTCTTCCTGCTGGCAGAATATCCCCTCACCAGACTGTCCTTTGGGACACCCCCAAGTGAGGCTATGGTGCAACAGTCACCTACTTTCAGATCCTGCCAGCTTATGTAGAACCATTTTTAAAGCAAGTTTGAATTTTTCTGTCTTAGTCAACAGGTCATAGGGAACTCCTCATAAATCCCTAGAGGTGGGTTGAAAGAAAGGAGGGAATGTAGCAAAAGTAGAAACCATGAAAATCTGAGCCACGTGCTCATGAGGAGTATCATATATAGCATTCCCACTTGATGATGGAGTGCTGCCAAGCCCATCCAACTTTATGGCTTGGTGTATCAGACAGCACACTGTTCATGAGTTCCCTGGTCAGGAGTACTGCTTTGTGGGATGCCATAATGGTAGCAAGGCATTCTGTAAGTCTACAGGTTGCAGACTATCATCAAGCATTCAGTCTCTATTAGGGCTGAGCCAGCAGTTGTTTCTCAAAACAATTGGTAACTGAAGAGGATGGCTTAGTTTTGCTTTTAAATGTTAAAAGTCTGCACTGTGACTTTCCTAGAGGGGAGCAAAGGCTCCATACACCTTCCCCATCTGCCAGTGAAGCTCCAGTTTTTCTCAAACTCCATAAAAGAATGCACCTTTCCAAACCTTCTTTATGCAATACATTCTGTAGAACTTTATTGCTCTCATTGTACCACCTACTGCCAATGGGGAGCTATTTCCCATTCCTCTGCCATTACATAATGGGAAAACCATATAGTAGAGCAAAGCTGAAAGATCACATTTTGCTAGGATAGGCATGAGAGGAGGAAACGGGGAAATAGTTTTTCTGAAAATAGAGTCCTCTAGAATCCCTAAGGCCTCTGTCTGTAAAAAGCAGCTTTGACTCCTGTGATTTGGTCCTCAAAAGCAAGAGTGGGAGGGATGGTATCTATAAATCCTGCCTTTAGACTGGCAGACAAGACTCAAAACATGATTCAGAAGCCAAGGTTATAAAGGACTTCTAAAGATCATCAAACATTCAATAAAGTGGAAAGAACTTTAGCCCAGGGAGAAGAAAGCCATGTTTGTCCCAGGTCTGCTGTTAACCAAAGGATAGAGAACTGGTGGATCTGACCTGACTTATCCTTTTGTCTGGAAATGCACGTGAGGGAAGCTGACTCCCCCAACATCCTTTTGGGGGGGACAAAGCAACAGAGTCAGGGAAGCTGTGTTCAGAGCTCCACATTCTGAGTTGTTGCCTCCCCATCACCTGTCTTAGTAAAGTGAGGCAATAATGCCCAATTTCTTTGCTCTGATTGAAATTTCAACCTCTACTGAGCCCAGTCAAAAGAACTGGGGGACATCTGGGTTTGGAGGAGATGGCTAAAGAGTGTTCTCTTATTAACGATGTGATTCAATCTCAGTCAAAAGCCCACGTTTAGATCAGATGTCGACTCTTCTGGGAAACCTCTCTCTATGTCTCAGTTGGAAAGTGCAGCTCCTTCCTGAGTCCCCCCCACAATCCCTTGCTTGTGTTTCTGCTAAACCTCCTTTCAGTGTGCTTTGGATTGCAGTTAATAACCAGATGTCAGCATGCTCCTTCTACTAGGCCAGTTGTTCTCATCTGGGACATCAAAACCCAGGATATAGCAATCAGCAGTGAAGTGTGTTGTAAGTTATTTATAGCAAATGGTAGGTAAAATAACAACATACAAATGATTTAGGGTGACATCTATGATATGTTTCAAATTTTTTAATGCTGCTTTGATTCACTAGCTTTTTCAAGTGCCATTTCTTGGGTATAGGAAACACGGGTAGAGAAGGATCAAATTCACTAAGAATTGTTCATAACCCCAAATTTACTCTTGAGAGTACCTTGTGCATATTAATGCCATCCATTTAGTAAGTCAAGATAAAAAGTACTGAGAACTGCTGTGTTAGAATGAGAGCTCCCTAAGAGCAAGTTCTCTGGTTCACTAGTCATTAACCATGCCATCCAGTACAATGTTATGTACTTAATAATAATATGTGGAATAAAATAAAGAAACTGAAGAAAATTGAAAGATCAAAGTAAATAAAATATATCTGGGTGAGGTGTGGGAGAAAGGAAAAAAAAAAGTCACAATTTCCTGATCGGATATGAGTTTGTTATTCATGTGACTTGTTTAACAATAAACATGCATTAGTTATGTGTCTGGGGCAGCTGGGTTTTGGCTAGGTGGCTCTGCTGATCTTGGCTGGGCTTGCTCATGTGTCTCGAGGGTCAGTTGGCTGTTAACTATTCTTTCTGGCCTTGGCTGGGACAATTAGGGCAGCCTGGAGCTACTCCACCTTCTAGCAGGCTAGCCCAGACACATTCCCATGGTGATGGCAAGAGTGTAAGAGAGGTCAAGTGACAACATGCAAGGACACTAGAGATGTAGGTTCAAAACTGGTCCACCATCACTTCTGCGCATTCTGTGGGCCAAGGAAGTCATAACACCAGCTCACGTTTGAAAAAATGGTGAAAGAGACTCTGCCCTTTTAATGAGGAACCACCAATTCACATGAGAACAGGTAGATAAAGGGACTATGAAGAGCTGGGACCATAATTGTAATTGACTATAGAATTTAAGATTTTGTCCACACAGGAGGATTGGAGTCTAGGACTGAGGACGCTTCATTTAATTAAGTTTCATCATTTCCAAAACTCTTCTGGCACAACTTCTGGGGTTGGAATATTCCTCAGTTGCCTATCCACAGGGCTACAATGCTGTGCACAGATTATAGCACAGAGAAGCAAAAGATAGTCATTCTTTAACATTAGACTTTATATCTGCAAGGACATAACAAGCAAGCCTTGTGATGAGAAACGGACATGGTTCCTGGAGCCTGTCCCTTTTCTAAGCACGGGCCACTGCCCCTGAGTACTCCTGCCTTTGGCAAAGGACCACAACCAGAGCTCCATTGCCATTTCTGGTTCGTTGTTCCTCTTAAGGGCTCCTGTGGGGGGAGTCAGGGAAATAAATTAGGATATATAAGATAGTCCCTCCAGCAGCTCTTGGGTAGCAAATATGTATAACAGTGGAAATGCTCCTGATTGCTCTCCATTTATTTCTGCAGCTACCAGTTTCCCCTCTTGCTTGTTGTAAAGTTTAAAACAACATCAATTTTTAAGGACTTGAAAGTGCTTTTCTATTTAAAATCAAACAAGACAAGCATCATTTTCATTCTGGGACTGTGCTTTGCTTCTTGGAGTGTGCGGAATATATAGACACCCACTGAAAAATAATAATAATAAAAAAGCTAAGTGATGGAAATGAGTAATTGCTTGGCAGTGAGTCTGCAGGGAGAGCACTGACACCACACGGCACATATTTCATGAATAATGAGAGGAGTCTCAGAGCTGTGCAATCACTGCCTATTGGGTCAGAAATTTCACATTAGTGGATTCATCAGAGCAGATCAGTGTCATAAAGACAGTCTTTCCTGAGGTAAACACACCTTTTCCTTCACTGAAGTGTCATCTCTTAGTTGTATAGTAGATATAGTTAAAACCTTCTGAGAGACAAGATGGGCATAATTGGACCAGGAGTAGTTTATATCCATATCATTCTAGTTGCTTATTTGGATAGAAAGAAACTGGTTTTTTTTGGGTTTGTTTTTGTTTTTGTTTTAGCAGAGGTGAGCTAGTAAGTCTGTGGTTAACAAAGAGTTTAATGAAGTATTAAAGAAATAGAATCAAGATGCACACCTCGTTCTATGAAATTTCGCTTAGAATTGGAACTGAGAGAATTCAAAAGCTGAGGGACTTTAGATCTTTTGTTCTGGGGATGCCCTGGTGTGGTAGTCACTAGTGCTTTTCACCAAATATTCCTGTTCTCCTTCCTGGCTCATTGTACAGTTTTACTTCCTGTTCTCTTGGACTTGAGTTGGGCAGTGAAATAGGAAGAGAAGTGATGTGGTCTCTTCTGGATGAAGCTTTCGGAGCCAGCATAAAATGTGCCACTCTGTCTCTTTTCTTTTACCAATACACGGGGACCACAGTCCAGATGGTAACTGCTCCATCAACCTCTGGTGAGTCCTGGAGAGAGAACAGTACAGAGCAGCACCCCCAGATAACTCTTCATGATCATGTTACATGATCATGAAGTAAATGTTTTAAGGCAGTAAAAATGTGGGTTATTTTTTGTTGCTGCATACCTTAGCCTATCCTAGCTGATGCACTAAGTACCTTATTTGTTGTTTTTGAGGAAAGTATCCTAGATATGGCATGATGGTTTATACTCAGAATTAGGTCTGAAAGACGGTTTCGAGTGACTGAGTCCACATAAAATAAAACCTGTATTAATTTTGTTAGGATTAAATAAGATAATGACTTTAAGATCTTTAGTGTAATGCCTACATAGAGTAACCTTCCAATCACCATTAATAAATGCTGTTAGATAAGACAAAGGAGGCAAGCGTACCCCCCAAAAGTAAGTGATACTGTTTAATTTGAAGCATATACATTCCATAATCCCCCAAATTCTACTTTTTCTTTTTATCCTTAACGGAACCACAGAATATGGGGATAAAAAGCACCTTAGTTACAATCTCATTTAAACTCTTGAAAAACTGAAGTTCGGATTGGTGAGGTATTTATCCAGAGACACACATCTACTTATTGGAGGAAGCAGCGTTAAGGCTAATGCCACCATATAATTTATCATCCCAAAAGATAATTTTTTTGAAAGTGTAGGGGGAACATTGTTAGTAACCATGCCAGAAGAACAGGTGGAAACTTGGACTTTCCCGGGCAAATCAGAACATATGGTCACCCTAATTAGGGTTTACTTTTCCTGACTCTATGCCTGGTGTCATTTTCCTTCCCAGCAGACGTCTTAATCCTATTGGTGTAAGAAACTCTTCATCATTCTGTGTAATGACATAGGAAGGAAGAAAGAAACCAAAACACCCACTGTTTTCTCTTTTGACATTCTTTATAAATCATCTCTACCTTTATTCTTTTCCCTCCCTGCTTTCTTTGGCTTAGCTTCTTTGTCACTTACAAATTTAACTATTTACCTCAGTAATTGCCTTGTTTAAGCATTTAATGGCTACTGGTTATGATAATGATCCTGCATTTGAAAAAAGTTTCCAATGCATGGCAGAGCCCAGAGGCTAGATTTACTGGGAAAAACAAAAACAGAAACAGATTCCTTCAGATAATAAGCAACATAGAGGAGAACATAGCCCAAGCAGGAAATGATCAGTGGAACTTCTCCAGAAACATGCACACTTATCCATATTCAGACAAGTTCCTGGAGGAAAACGGCCCTCCCTTTTTTCTGTGTCCAGAAGATAAACCATGTTTTTAGAGATATTGGAAATAAACTTACGAGAAAAACCAAAGGCCCAGAAAACATACACTGGTGTTCTCTATGTTAAATAACAAAATTCAATGGAGTAAATTTTAAAGATCTAATGGTCTTATTAAATGACTCATGAATAGGGCAGCATCCCATCTGGCAAGTAGAGGGGAGCTATAAGGAGCTATACAAAATGGAAGATTTTTACAGAAGGAGGCCAGGGCAAGAAAGCTATTAGCAAAAGAAAAAGACTATTTCAGGCAAGACCACTTCTAAGGGGAAAAACAAGGGGTCTTATCATGCAGATTACCTCATCTTCCTTGGTTCGGGCCGGTGGGGAGGATGAAGAGGGCCCATGAGGCAGACTCATCGGAGCCCATTGAAACACTCCTGACATTTCTGGGGGAGGTTGAAACTGCAATTAGAGCAGGTATTAGGCCTGGCTTGGGAACTTGGTCTAAGTGACACCATTTGGGGCCAGTGGTTTTCCTCTTAACACTTCTAAGTTCCAGTCCAAGGGCGAAAGTACACCAGGCAGAAGAAAGAGGCCATGTGAGCAGGGACCCCTCTCCATTCCTGAACAAGAGTGTATCTCCAGCCCCTTACTGTGCAGATGGGCTGCATGCTTCTGGCCAATTATTCTGTTGTGTCCCTTTTTGAAATGTGACCTTCCTGTCCCTATAGTGGAGCCTCAGGAGAATGTGTTGGTAAAACACGGCCTTTTAGACCTTTCCCTATCAAAACTGTAAGAAAAAAATGCAAATATATTGGCTAACAAAAAGAGAAGGGCAGAGGACTTGTATCCTGGGCAGCTTCACCATGGCTTCACTGCATCCCCGAGGCTTCTTCATATCACTGGATGAGCTTGCCCTGTCATTTCCATCTGTTGAATTATGATGCAAGGTTAACATGTGAAGACCGACTTCAACAAGACTTTGAACTTTCCATTGCAATGTGCTTTTTCTCATTATTTGGAGTCTGGAGATGTGGTAGGGAGTACCCTCACAAAACCCTGTGGCCTGCTCCCTTCCTTCCTCTCCAGTCTCAGGCTTCGCTATCCAGACTCATGACCCTCCAGCCACGCCACCCTTCTTCATGTTCCTCGTCAGGCTTCCACGGCCTTTGCATTGGTTTCTGTCCCTGCTTGGGATGTTCTCTCTACTAACCCTCTCATGGTTGGCTCTTCTTTATCATTTACAATTCAGAGACTTCCCCTGACTATGAGATCTAAGTGAGTTATGAATATTTCTAGAAGACTTTCTGGAATTGAATAGGTACTCAATAAATATTTCTTGAAAATATGAATTATGAATGAAAGAGAGAATGAATGAGTAAATGACATATTAGTTCTGGAATCAAATGACTGAAGAGCTTATTCTTTAAGGCCTTCTGAGACCTGGTAGAAGTCTTCCTTCTCTAGCATGGTATATTCCTTATTTCTATGGATTCTATACAATATACAGTAGAACCAAAGGCACTGAGAGTGCTTTAAAAAGAAGATGATGTAGAGTTTCTGTTACATCTACTCAAGGTCATCTCCTATTATACTTAGTCTGTGTCCTTCCAGCCCTGCTCACTTTCCTACCTGCTCTCCTCTCAGCCCTCAAATTACCAAGTGCATCCTTACTTTCGATCTATTTCTTGAGACCAAATGTTTTTGAAAATGCACTTCATCTCTAAGCCACTTAACAAGATTCTTTAAAGTGATGTTTTCCTGGAGCTGACTCACTCTCAAAAAAAAAAAAAATCTATGGTCTTCTAGTTTTCTGGCCAGAGGCTTTTCTCTGCTTATCTTTTAGGAAAAGGACATCACATTTTTCTCCCACTTCTTGACCAAAATAAAAAAGCTCCAGCCCAGTGAAGTTCAAATTGGGCTGAACACATGGAATGAGTAGGCTCTGAATGATGTACACATTTCACCAAAAGTGTTTTAGTATAATGAGCTCTCAATCAAGTTCAAATTCAGGAAGAGATGTTGTGTGACTCTGAGTTCCAAAGAATGGCAATCTTTGTCTTCCATGCCATCACCTACTTGGGAAAGGGAAGGGGAAAGCATGACGGAACTACTCTATTTTCATGCTTTAGGTCATTAATTCCATACTAGGAAAGGTCTGTGATATTAGGTAGTTCAAAGTTTTCATTTTATGGATGACCAAACCAGAGAGGTGGTGAAGTGGCTTTAGTAAAGGATATGCAATGATTTCAATGATGACCTAAATTATCTTGACCCCATTATACTGTTCAAATTCTCCCTCTCTTTCTTCTCTCTCCCTTTACCCCCACCCCAACTAGTCTAGTCTATAAGGTCCTAAAATGCATAGATGTGCCCTTTCTTTTGGTTTGTCTTTAATTTGCTCTACATACATTGAAAGAGCACCATAGATGGAGAAGTGCCTAATATCAGATCAGTCAGTTGATAGGCTGTTTCTCTTCTGTTTGTCCCTCCAGATTCAATTCCCACCTTTCCCCACCTTCATATCTGCCTCAGGCAGCTGACCTTAAATCAACAGGCCTCCTGCCTAGCCTCTAGTTGGGTTCAGTGAAAGGGATCCCCTGGGAAAGGGGGATTTTTTTTTACTGTTCAAAAGAACTTTACTTATCTTTTTTACAAAATAACTTTAAATATTTAACTGAGATTTTCTTTTTTTTTCAATCAAACATTTATTGCCAATTCAAACACTCTTTTTTTTAAATTAGGTGTTTTTTTTGTTTTTGTTTTTGTTTTTAATCACCCGGTCACCCCATCCTGCCACCCGCCTCCCTTCTGTAATCCTCAGTTTGGTTCCTGGAGTCCAGAGTCTCTCATGGTTTGTCTCCCTCTCTGATTTCTTCCTTCCCCTATGGTCCTCCAAGCTATTCCTTATGTTCCACATATGAGTGAAACCGTACGATAATTGTCTTTCACTGCTTCACTTATTTCACTTAGCATAATCCCCTCCAGTTCCATCCATGTCAATGCAAATGGTAGGTATCATCCTTTCTGATGGCTGAGTAATATTCCATGGTATATATGAACCACATCTTCTTTATCCATTCATCTGGCAAAGGGGGATATTTATCCTGTTTTCACATCCTGCCAGGTCATCATGGTTGGCTGGGACCTTCTATAGAAGGCCTCTTCAGGGGGCGCCTGGGTGGCTCAGACGGTTAAGCGTCTGCCTTTGGCTCAGGTCATGGTCCCAGAGTCCTGGGATCGAGTCCTGCATCGGGCTTCCTGCTCCTTGGGAGCCTGCTTCTCCCTCTGCTTCTCTCTCTCTCTGTCTCTCATGAATAAATAAATAAAAAATAAAATCTTAAAAGAAGGCCTCTTCAGGCAGAAAACCTCTCATCCTAAATAGCTGGCTTTCTCCTATTGTTCCTTAAGTCCTAGAGGAGATAAGGGATCCCTGCTGTTATTAGTCCTGAGGTATGTCACACTCTCTTGTTGGTTTGCTAAACTCTGTGGGCACCTATGGAAATGGTCCCTTTATTTAACTTCCCTTGAGTTACCAAATTTGGCTGTGCAGTCTGTTTTCTGCCTTGTCTCTGGTCAAAAACAGATGGGTAGATGTCTCCAGCTATTTGTCTCCAGCCTGAGGTGAGCACTTGCTTGGTGCCAGGCCTCTGCTAGGACCTCTCCATGCATGCTCGTTTTTAAAACGCACAATAACTGTCTGAATCAGATATTATTGAACCCATTTTACAGATCAGAGAACTGAGTCCAGAGAGGTCATATATGATGGTCAGGATCACACAGCTGATAGACAGTATCCTGAGATCCACACAGAAGCCTGTCTCACTTAAAGCTGTTATAGTAATTACATGTGTACTGCGAATATTTCCTCAGAGATAGGAAGAAAGTAGAAATGGGGGCAAAATAATGTATCAAGGAGTGAGGGGCATGTTGGAGAGACTGACCTATCTGTTCCTCCGGAAGCTACCAGCAAGATGAAGAAACAAAGGCTGGGGCCTCCTTCTTCGACAACGGTGATAGACAAGTAAGGGCTGCGGGCCTGCCCTGGGCACCAATATTTCTGGACGGTTGGGAGTCTTTGAGAAGGTTCCTGCTGACTCTTTGGCCCTAAACCTTACTGGTTACCTTCTAAAGAGACCAGTCTTTCTGTGCCTTTCCACCCCCTTGAAGCCCACACAGTCTGGGACAGAAGCTTATCTCCTTGGCCCCCCTGTTTAATCCTGGCAATCAGCACCTTCGTGCTCGCCTCCTCCCTGTGAGCCAACAGCCCCGTGCAGCCTGAAATTCCCGGCTCTGATGGAGAGCTCTGAATTATTCATCACGCCGATAATGGCAGGTGATGAGATCTTTTCCCGATGTGTCCCTGTCAGTAGGTGTTTATTAATCTGTTTCACCAGGCGCCCCGCTCTGACTGTGGGGCCAGAAGAATCCCACGCGCTGCCTGACATGTATCGGCAGAGACAGCACTTTAAAGACTCTCTTTTGCCTGGGAGGTCATCTGAAGGTTATTAGGAACAAATTATTTCTTCATTTCCGCTGACTGAGTAGATAGCCTTAATGATCTGTCACCTAGCAATAGCCTGCCTGTTCAAACATAAAGAATGGCAGGCTGATGGGCTTATAACTGGAATCAGTTCATTTTAGCTATTCTCTTGTCAAGCATGTTTCCAAGATACATACAGTATTTACATATTCATGAGCCTCTGCCGACACTGATGCTGTGAGGGGGCCTGTCTGATAATGTGATACAAGTTTGTACTGTGTCCTCAGGCACTTAAAGTCTATTAAGTGAATAAAGTCTACCCAGGGCCTCTCTTCTTGGAGGTGTTCTCCATTTTAAACTCAGGGGATTCCATCCCGATTTCATGCACTCATCTCCCTCTCCTTCTCCTCTTCCCTGCCCCCCAACATCCACCAGAAGCTGCACCCCCTCAACCCCCATCCCTCTTTTTGAAAGGAAGCTCTGGTTTAAAGAAAACCAAGAGGACAGTGGGAGTTTTTCCCTCCTCCCAACAGGGCAAACCCATCCATGAGATGTTTGCTTTAGTTTCTTTAGGCTTTGTGTAGGTAGCTCAAATGACATTGCATAAAGCAAAGTGAAGCTGTAGCTGGCTTTGCAAATTTTTGGACTTTGACAGCATTTTCGAGTCTCCTTGGGCTACTTGTAGCTAATTACTATTTCATGCCTTTGACTTCGTGATGGCCTATGGTCCTGTCTCAATCTATCTAGTTGAGGACGGTGCCCCAGGCATAAATCTTGCTATGAAACTAAATCACCTAGGGAGGACCTGAAATTTGTCATTTGGAGAGACATACTTATTATTTCATTTCCAGTTTCCCATCTCTTAGTCCACCCAGATCATTCCTCCTTCCCCTATTGTGATTCTTAAAAGAAAAAAATACAATTAGTGTATGTGTTGCTATGCCTATTTGGACATTGCTGTGCTTAATAAATTTATTAATTTAGCAGCCTGAGTTGTACCACGAAACCCTGAGAAGTCTAGGAGCCATAAGCTGTCACAGAATTCTAGGATGGCTGAGTCCAGTTTGGGTTTGTCCCATTTCACCTAGGGTCCAGTTTCATCCTCATGGATAACTAGTGCCAAAGAAAGCAAATCGCATTTTAAAGTGCGACTGTAGGAATCTTAAATGCTTACAGAGAATGGCAAGTGCTAGAAAATATAACATCCCATAAGGGAGTTGCCTGGGGAGGCTTTAGCAAACTACTCACTTCCTTTGAGTCAGTTTTTCTGCAAGTGAAATGGGGATAATAACTTGAGTCCTTTTTTCCTGCTCACAAAGTCATTATGAGGATTAATGAGATAATAAGTTGGTGAGTGTACTTGGAATCCCTTGAGAAGCTGGCATTAAAATAGATTCAAAGCATAATTATGTGGCAGAAAGATAATGATTCCATCAAGCTAACTATGTGCCATTCATTTGAAAATGTGTCAGAGCACTTTGATTTATCTTTCCCAGGAGCTTTAGGGATGTCTCAGTATGGCCATGGACTCCAGTTGGCAGGGAAACCATGCTATCAAAGGAAAGCTCAAGGTAACCAACGGGACCTGCTCTGGTAGAAAGGATGGGATCCTAGGAAACTCCTACCCCGGTCTCCCCTTCTGCTGTGACCGAAGGAAATCCTAGTTTCAAGAAGGAAACGTTGAAAATCTAGGCCTTTGAGGTCTAACATGGTAGCCATTAACCTGAGTGGCAATTTACCTGTGAGTTAAAATTAATTAAAATAAAACAAAAAAACCTTCCGTTTCTCAGGCAGAGTAGCCACATTTCAGGTGCTCCCTAGCCATGTGTACCCGGCTGCCACCATGCTGGATAGTGCAGATGTGGAACATTTCCACATCTCAGAGAGTTCTCCTGGAGAGCACTACGCTCAAACCTGAGTGTGCATAAATAAGAATGACTCAAGGAGCTTCTTAAAATTCGTATTTCTGAGACTCACTCTCAGAAATTCTGATTCAGCGGGTGTTAGGGAAGTCATGGGAATTTGAATATTTAAAAAGTTCCCCAGATAATTCTGATGGAGAGAATTGGTGACAAAATCTGGCTCTATTAATGCTACTCAAAGTGCGTTCCATAGACCAGCCACATGAGCACCACTTGGGAGCTTGTTTGAAAGGCAAATTCAAGAATTTTGGAGGGGGACTCAGAAATCTATACACAAGCCTTCTGGATGATTCTTATGGATATTTTACTTTGAGAACCACTAGTCTAGACAGTAGAGAAATGCAACTGTAGCCTAAAAATTTTATTGAAATTTAGATATAAATATTCACAGTCAAAGATGATATATTGGGATTTACTTACACTTACGTAGAATCCACTTATTTAAAATTCATTCATCCGTCCTTCCATCCGTTCATTCATTCACAGCTTTTAGGATATCTATTATGTACCAGACATTGTGATAAGAATTGGGAATATATCAGTGAACAAAAGTGTCACAATCACTGCTTTTATGACATGTGTTGCTAACCCAATCTTTATTATTTTTAGTGGAATGGAGTAAAAATAAGATCACTTATTCAAATAGAGGCCGGTTCATTGCACTGGTAAGACCTCCAATTGTTTGCATAGCACAGAGCAGTAGGTGGATTGTTCAGGTTAACATGGATATTCAGAGGCACATAAGACTAGAAGTCAGTTTTCCAGGCTCCAAGCCAATACCAGCAGTATTTGAGGGAAAAAATGAGTAACAGAATTTTCTAACTCATTCATAGCCAAATGTTCCAAGTGCTTACGTTAGTGGCTTTAGCTGCTGAATATTTTCAATAGGAATTTGTATAAAACAAAGTTTTATCACAGCATTGGTAAATACGCTGATATTTGTAAATTTCCCTTTCATATTCACATTTTCCTCCAAGTACGTTTTAGTATATTTTATATAATTTTGTTTTTAAATTCTTGGAATTTATCATGGAAAACTGCAAACACATAGGGAAGTAGAAAAAAATTATAATGAGCTCACATGTACCACCACGTAGATTTCATACTTCTTTCAATTTATGGCTAATCTTTTTACATCTCTCTTCCTCCATCAAATTCCCCCCTCTACATTATTTTGAAGCAAATCCTGGATACTGTTTCATCTCTCAGTAGTTCCATATGTATCTCTAAAACATAAGGACTGCGTTAAACACATACATAACCATAATACTGTTATGATCACAGTAAAAACTTGAAAAAAATTGTAATGTTATCAAATATCCAGCCAGCGTTCCAATTTCCAAATATTACTCTGGAAAATAATTCAAAATATTATTCTTATTATTTCCAATTACTATTCTGAATAATCCAGAGCTTGCTAAAACTTGTTTAGCTATTGGAGTGTTGCCAGAGAGCATTTTAGTCTCTAGAATTAACGCAGCTATTTTCATTTTTATAACATAAAAGCTATAACATTGAAAACTTGCATTGTCTATTTACCACCTACTATCTTACGTTTCAGTAGCTTCTTTGTATTGAGATATAATTTGCATACCATAAAATTCACCACTTTAAGTGTGTAATTCACTGGCATTTAGATTTATATTTACAAGGTAGTGCAATCATCATTACTATCTAATTTCAGAATATTTTCATCATCCTTCCCCCCAGAAATCCCATACCTGATAGCAGTCACTCCCAATTCCCTTTCCCTATCCCCTGATAACCACTAATCTGCTTTCTGTCTCTATGGATTTGCCTATTCTGGACATTACACATGAATCCCCACATTTGTGGCCTGTGCATACAAAGCTTTTAAATTCAGAGCTATTTTTTCCACCATAGTTTGGGAGGTATTTCTTCCCAGGCAATAATCTCTACATGCATGTCTATTCTGTCTTGCCGAGCACCATGGTCCATGTTGTATAGGTTTGGCTTTCATCTTCTGAATCAATGCTTCTTAATAGCTAATATCTATCACCCTTCTCTCCTTCTGCCTGCCTCTTCTACTGCTTGGATTATAGAGCCATGAATTCCCTTTACTCACCTTGACTGATGAGAAAAATCATGTCTTTGTAGCCTGGTCAAATAAGTCATTGATTGGTCAAACTCAGGATGCTTCAGTGTCCTCATGTTTGAGATATTTACAGAGGTTTTCTGGAAAGCTTTAATGCCTCTACTATTCATGTTATTATTCACTTATCCTTTTACTAAAGAATGATTGCATCCCTACTGTGTACTAGGTAATAAGTGCTGGGCAAACAGTAATGCTATTAAGTCAGTAGTTCACACTTGAGAAGTCATACAAGCAAACAGGCAATTGCCATAGAGCATGATAAGGGCAGGAAATAGCATGTGGTACTTTGGAAGCATGTGAAAGACATCCAACTCAGAATTGGAGGTTTGCAGAAAGCTTCCTTGAAAAAAAGGTTATCTAAACCCAAACCTTAAGGGCGAGTAGGAGATAAGTGATAAGGGGGAATAAGGATAGAGGTGAAGACAATTCAACAAATATTTCCTTGGATTCTAAGTGCATTCATTTAATAAAGTTAATTTCCCACCTACTCTGCGTAAAGCTCTATGGGGGCATAAAGATAAATGTCGAGTCTATGAAAATGCATATAAAGTTAATATTTTTAAATGAATAAATGAATAAATACATCCCAGCCCATGCCATGAAGGATTTTCTGACCTAACACAGGAGACACAACATGTTGCCCCTTTTTACCTTCAACACTTATAAAAAGACCAACACAGACCAAGAGTTCAATACTAGTTTGGTAATAATCGTTAACAGTGATAAAAATGAAAACTGGCTCTTGAAAAAAAGAATCTGTAAAAAAATGAAGAAATGTATATATTTAGGGTGTCAGGAAATGAAAGCAGATACATTAGTCAGGCTAATCTCGCCTAATGCTCCCAGAACAAATGAATTCTGAAATGTCAGGGCCTTCATGCAACAGGAGTTTATTACTTGCTCATACCACAGTCTGATGTGAATTGGGAAGATTTCCTTCATGTCTTTCCAACTAGCAGAGAATTGTGAATCTAGGCTGTTTCCAGCTTTATTGTGGTATAATTGTGAAATGAAATTGTAATATATTTAAAATGTACAATGTGCTGATTGGATATATGCATACATTATGAAAGGACCCCCACCATTGACTTAACTAACACATTCATCACCTCACACAGTTACCTTTTTGGAGGGAGAGTAAGTTCTAATTTCTTAGCAAATTTCAATTATACAGTAAAATATTGTCAACTAGAGTCACCATATTATACATTAGAGCCTCAGACCTTATATATCTCATAACTGGACATTTGTGCCCTTTTACTAGCCTCTCCCTATTTGCCACACCCCGTAGCCTAAGTTCAAGCTTTTTTTTTTTTTTTAGATCTCACATGTATGTGATACCATACGGTATTTGTCTTTGTCTGGCTTAATTCACTTTGCATAATGCTCTCCATGTTCATCCACATTATCAATGGCAGGATTTCCTTTTTTAAGGCTGACTAATATTCCATTGCACATATATATGTATAAAAATATATATTGTGCATATATGTGCATAAAAAAGAACTAATATATATATTATTGTGTGTATATATATATTAGTTCTTTTTTATATCTTTTATATTATTGTGTATATATCTTTTATATTATTATGTGTGTATTTTTTTTTAAAGATTTTATTTATTTATTTGAGAGAGAGAGAATGAGAGAGAGCACATGAGAGGGGGGAGGGTCAGAGGGAGAAGCAGACTCCCTGCCGAGCAGGGAGCCCGATGTGGGACTCGATCCAGGGACTCCAGGATCATGACCTGAGCTGAAGGCAGTCGCTTAACCAACTGAGACACCCAGGTGCCCTTATGTGTGTATTTTTTTAAAATTTCATACCATTTTCCATAGTGGCTATACCAGTTTACATCCCCCTCCCAGCGGCGTACAAGGGTTCCCTTTTCTCCACATCCTTGTGAGCATTTTGTTATCTTTTATTTTCTTAATAATAGATATCCTAACAGGTGTGAGATGATATTTCTTTGTAGTTTTGATTTGCATTTCCCTGAAGATTATTGATGTTGGGCACATTTTCTATTGGCCATTTGTATTTCTTTTTGGGGAAATGTCTATTCAGGTCCTTTGCCCATTTTTAATTGGATTATTTGTTTTTTTGCTCTTGAGTTGTGTGAGTTCCTTGTATGTTGTAGATATTAATTCCTTAACAGGTGGTTTGAAGATATTTTCTCCCACTCCACAGGTTGCCTTTCATTTTGTTAATGGTTTTCTTTACTGTGCAGAAGCTTTTTAGTTTGATGTAGTTTCATTTGTTACTTTTTGCTTTTGTTGCCTTTGCTTTTGGTATCATATCCAACAAATTATTGCTGAGGTCAATGCAAAGGAGCTTACCCCCTCTTTTCTTCTAGGAGTCTATAGTTTTAGGTTTTATGTTCAAGTCTTTAATCCATTTTGAGTTGATTTTTGTGTTTGGTGTATGATATGGGTCCAATTTCATTCCTTTGCATGTAGATGTCCAGTTTTCCCAGCACCATTTGTTAAAGAACCTGTTCCTTACCCATTGTATATTCTCGACTTCTTTATTGAAGATTAATTGGTTATATATGCATGGGTTTATTTAGGGGCTCTCTCTGTTCTGTTCCACTGATCTATGTGTCTGTTTTTATGCCAATACCATACTGTTTTGATTACTCTAACTTTGTCATATAGTTGGAAATTAGGAAATGTTGTACCTACAGATTTGTTCTTCCTTTTCAGTATTATTTTTGCTACTTGGGTCTTTTGTGGTTCTATATGAGATTTGGGATTGTTTTCCCTTTTTCTTTGAAAAATACCATTGGAGTTTTGATAGAAATTGCACTGAATCTGTAGATGTCTTTGAGTAGTACAGACATTTTAATAATATTAATTCTTCCAATTAATGAGCACAGAATATCTTTTCATTTATTTGTGTCTTCCTCCATTTCCTTCAATGTTTTATAGTTTTCAATGTACAGATCTTTCACCTTGGTTAAATTTATTTCCAAGGTTGTTTTTTTTTTTTTTTTTTTCATTTTGATGCTATTTTAAGTGGGATTCAAGTAAGTGTTTTCACTTATCTTTCTTAGTTATTTTAACAAATATATTGAATAGGAATAATCTTCACTTTTATGTATAAGAAGACTTGCACAAAAGAAATATCAGTCATTTGATTTGGGTGACGAAAGTTAAGTTTTCTATTTTCTTGGTAGGTATACCTGCACCTGCACAGCCTTCCCAGGTGCTTTTTTTGGAGGAGGGACTTTCAAGGAGTTCAGGGATTCTCTCTCTGCAACCAGGTCCTTTGAGGAAGGTTGGTGTTCTCAGTGTAAATGTGGTGCTTCACTTAGGCTGCTTCCATCTTGTAGTTGCACCATCTGGGACACATGACCTTGAGGATCTCCATGTGTGGTAGACAGCCTCTAGAGTGGATCTCAATGATCCCCATCTCGAGGTATTCACACTCTTGTGTAATTCCCTTTCCTTGAGTGTGGACTGGATCTAAGTACTCACTTCTGATAAACAGAATACTGAAAAATGATAGGAAGTCACTTCTGAGATTAGGTTATGAAAAGACTAACTTCTGTCTTTCTCACTTGTTCAGCTTCTTCTCTCCTTCTCTCCCTCTCTCTCCATCTCCCTCTCACTGTTTCTCTCACTCTCTCCTCCCTTGGAATCCTCACTTTGGGAGAATCAAGCTGTCATAATGTGGGTAGCAGCCCTATGGAGAGGCCCACATCACAAAGAACTGATGTCTCCACACAAGGTTCGGGGATGACCTGAGTCCTGCCAACAGGTACATGAATGAACCAGAAGCAGATCTTCCCCAAGTTGAGTCTTAAGATTACAGCAGCCCCCCTGACACCTTGAACATAATCTTCTGAGAGACTCTGATCAAGAGGCAGCCAGCTAAGTTATACCTAGATTCCTGATCCACAGAAACTAAGATTGTTTAAGTCACTATGTTCTGCAATAATTCTTTGCACAAGGGCGCTTGGGTGGCTCAGTTGGTTAAGCAACGGCCTTCGGCTTAGGTCATGATCCTGGAGTCCCGGGATCGAGTCCCGCATCGGGCTCCCTGCTCAGCGAGGAGCGTGCTTCTCCCTCTGACCCTCCCCCCTCTCATGTACTCTCTCTCATTCTCGCTCTCTCAAATAAATAAATAAATCTTTAAAAAAAATAATAATAATTCTTGGCACAAATACATAACATACACCAACTGGAAGATCAACTGAAAAATTTTTTTTAAGTCCAGGCCTGGAAATGGCTTTTATCACTTCCACGCTCATCCATTGGCTTCGGCATAATCTTTTTACCCCAATCTAACTGCAAGGGAGGCTGATAATTATAGAGCAAAACATGGATATTTGATACTACATTAGCTGTGAAAGGTTTAGTAGTGATTGACCAGTCTAATTGTAACCTTGAATCAAGATTCAGTCTTATGTGAAGTCATCAGACATTTAAGTGGGAATTTCTTCTTGCAACTGAATTACTAATGGGAATCAAGCAATTGGATGCTTATTCAAACCACCCTAGCATCAATCAATTGACTAAAACAATAAAACATTTAGAAAAAATGAGCACATGCTTGTAAATTGCACAAATGTATTAAAATCTTCATTAGTAGACAGCATTCAAACCACTGACTCTTCCAGCATGAAAAGAAATCAGAGAAGTCATCTACATTGGCCTCCAGAACACAAAGAAATCATTCCAACCTCCCTGTACCCTATTCCATCACACCTCAAATTCCTGGAAATTGACGAAGAAGAAAGATCTGAAATTGTCAAAATATTGTGTGCATAAAGCTGGCATGAAATGATAGCTGAGAATTAGTGATGCAGCTTTAAAGTTTCAGCCCAACTAATATGTAATCCACGTAAGACTGAATGTTAAACATTGTAATGTATTGGGGTTTTTTAAAGATTTATTTATTTATTTTAGAGAGAGAGCGAGAATGTGCATGAGCTCACGCTCTAGTGGGAGGGGCAGAGGGAGAGGCAGAGGAGAAGCAGATTCCCTCCTGAGTGTGGAGCGTGACACAGGGCTGGATCCTACAACCCTGAGATCACAACCTGAGCCAAAACCAGGAGTCTGATGCTTGACCAACTGAGCCACCCAGGCACCCCTGTTTTATTGTTTTAACTATAGAGAAAACTGGACAAGAATTCCTAGCTCTTAACTTTCTTGGCACACTGCAGACTGAACCTTAGTTACCTCATTACTAGAAGAAGTATAGACTCGTTTATAAAAAAATTACTCTCTTTATAGATTTTTAGAAAGATTAAACTTTGGGTAACAAAAGAGAAAGCCAGAGTTTCCAAACACCATAGTATAGCAATGATTATCTCTTTCAAATGTGTTTAAGCAACGATTCTGCTAAGTGATATGGTTTTGACATATACCAGCCATTTCTGTCACATTGGAGGAGATTAAAGGGTAAATGGGATGGTTGATTATTTGGGAAATAGAAATGATTAACTATTCACAATGCTCAAGATGAGAAACATTTGGATTGTGGTGTGTGTGTGTGTGTGTGTGCGTGTGTGTGTGTGTGTGTATGTCTGAAATTGCCCCTAGGGATACTATAAGCACCAGTTAGCTTCTGAGGGCAGCAAGCTTTCTCCCCGCTCTTTCCCACCCTGCTCCCCTAGAAAAACCAATGAATGGGCTATGCTTATAAAAACAGCAGCAGCTTGAGTTTCCAAGAGGTCTTTGATGTTATTAACTTTTGAGCTTTATGAAGGACTCTGAGGTTACATTGGCAGATACTAAATGAAAGAAGAAAGTGAGGCAATTATCAGGTAATGCAAGTAATAAATCCAATATTTTTACCATAATTAACTAGATGTTTTCAAGAAAAGAAGCTAATTTGCCTCAAATAACTAAATAATTGCTGGAATCCTCCACTTATCTTGAGAATATACATTTGGCCTTAATTAAAAATTCACACCATACAACAGATCAGTTAATTTAAATCTACATTGCAATAAGAAGGTTGTCCTTTGGAAGATTCCTTTAATAAACTTAGATTAGATTTTGAAATTTTCCCTTTTCCAATGGATTCTTTTATTTTGAGTGCTTTGGTGATAGGAACAATATCTTAAAATAACCTTATATTTTACTCAAAACATATCCTCTTCCTCCATTTTATTGGTATACCTTCGTAGAAATAGGACATTAACAGAATTTTACATGTCTGTGAAGGTAGAACCATGAAATCACTCCAATCCCCCTCCCCCCACATGATGTCCCTTATCCTAATTTAGAAGACTTCTGACTTCAACCAATTTATTCATAATTAACCTAAGAATCTTTGGTAGCTATTTAGTAAGATGATTAGAAATCATGGTTTTGTAACCTGACTCAGCTCTCTCTCCCTCCTTCCCTCACTTCCTCTCTCTCTTTTTCTCTGGTAACCCTAGCCCAGTCTTGCCCCTCTGTCATGCATCCTCTATATGATACAGTCTTTCTAAATCACCAATCTGACTTGTCTCTCTCATGCTTACAACTCTTACATGGCTCCCTACTGCCCTCAGATAGAATGATAGAATACAAACTTCTTGGCAGAACCCAGAAGGTAACTGGTGATCTGCCCCAGTTTCTCTCTCCAGGCCATCTCTCAGCTCTCCCCTCACTGCACAAAGTTTTGGACACATATTGAACTATGCTCGCTCCTTCTCAACTCCAGGACTTTGAACATTTAGATCCTTCTCCCAGAAATCCTCCATTCCTACTTTGCCCACCCACTTCTCTTCCTGAGAACAACTTTTAATGTTCTACTTAAACTCTACTTCTTCAAGAGGGCCTTCCTTAACCTCACAAGTTTAGGTACAATTTTTTTTGTGTCTTCTTGGAATTTTCTACTTAGTTTTATCATAACACTTCTGAGCCATATTAATTTTCTACCACCAAAATTTCATTTCCTGGTGAGGCACTTATTATCTTATCCATATGTTTTAAAAGTATTACTGAGTAGATATGTGTTAAGTAGGAATATCCTGAGTGATTACTTTATAAACAACTAACTCCTCAGAAGTATAATATATCTAATAAATTTCTAGCTACCATTTAGTGAACTTTGTCAGAGAGACTGCTTATTGTCTCTTTTTATTCCCCAGCACCTCTCTTACTTCTAGATCCCACACCCAACCAAGATTTAGCTAGATTCATGGCTACCAGGATAGAGATTATACTTCTCAGCCTCCTTTGCAACTAGGTATGACCATGTAAGTTCAGACTAATGAGATGCAAGCAAATTCTGAGTAACAACCTTACAGAGAAAGCCTCTTCACTCATAATGAGATAAATACAAATTAAAACTACACTGGGGTACTATTTCTCACCTATCAGAGGTGTGTCTGTGGGAAAATAGGCACTCTCACACATTGCTGGAGGAAATATAAATTGAAGGGAAGTTTGGCAATTACTAAGAAAACTACATATGTGTTTGCTTTTTGACCCAGCAATCCATTTATACGAATTTACCCTGAAGATACCTCTTCAACAACACAAAAATACATATGCACAAGATCATTCATTGTGGCTTTGCTTATAGTTGCATATTAGTGGGAATATCTTAAATACCTAACAGAGATTAGTTCAATAAGCTATGGTTTATCCACAAAATGGAGTAATGTTCAGGCATAGAAAAGAATGAAGGTCTCTCTGAACTGATACGAAGTAATTTCCAGGATATATTGGTAAGTGAAAAAATTAAAGAGCAAAAGAAATATGTGCTATGCTTCTTTTTGTGTTAGAAATAAATAAATAACCAAACATCTATCTACTGATCTTTGTAAAATGAAACAGATTAAAGCAGAAACTAATGTGATTGTTAGAAGGGATGTGTATGAATGGGGTGAAAGGGGTATGGGGTGACATTTCCCTGAATATAATTTTTGGTAGAGAATTAATGGAATCATGTTACTGTTTCACATATTCATGGCAAACGAAACAAAACTAAATGAACAAAGATGAGGGAAAAGAAAACATAAAACAATATAAACAGAAAAAAATAAACCTAACTGTATTTCCTATAACAAAACCATTTCAAAGGATAAAAATACTCAAGTAATTTTTAAGCACAATGTTTTGACTGTATATAAAAACATATTTAACTCTACTGAGTAAATTTGTTTTCTCACAAATGAGAAGCACAAATAAGTGGCATAGGCTAGCAATTCTGAAACTACTTTCTGTGTATTGTAGAATAGGGCACAGTGCTGGAAATAAAGTAGTTGTTCAGTAAGCATATACTGTTTAATCATTATTTCTTCTTTTTTTAAAGATTTATTTATTTTAGAGAGATTGGAGAGAGCATGTGTGTTAGCGGGGGTAGGGGAAATGCGGGCAGGGGAGGGGTGAGACAGAAGGAGACAGCCAGACCTGGTGCTCATCTCACGACCCTGAGCTGAAATCAAGAGTTGGACGCTTAACCAACTGAGCCACCCAGGTGCCCCAATCATTATTTCTTCTAAATATTGATCATATCATTATTCTGACTCTGTTTACAGCTCATTGACAGATCTAAGATGATGGAAACCTTTGAGATAACATGTCTAATTTAGCCAGACTGTTAGAATAACTGCAAAAAATCTGTGAACTACAGAAAAGATTCTACTCCTCTCTTTCTCTTCAACATATCGCAGTTAAAATGAATTTAAATTTGTAATTTAATCACAGTATATGGGTTGGTTGACCTCTAGTACTTTCCTGAGTGTCTGCACTATTTTATGTGGCAATATTTAAAACAGATTTAAAATATGGAAAGAACCCAAACTAATCCATAAATTCTAATCAAATTCAAATACCAACAGGGTTGTTTTGTCAAGGTTGAAAAATCAATACTTAAATTCACGTAGAAGTGTGTGTGCCCAAGAATGCTAAGACTTAAAAAAAAAAAAAGTAGGAGGGAATTTCAAGACTTATAATAAAGCAATAGTATTTAGGTAATGTGAAAATGACATAGTGTCATCAAGTGTTGATTTAGTTCAACAAGAAAGAAGCAAGAGCCCAGAAAGACCCAGGGATATTTGAGAATTCTTAGACAATAAAAATAGCATCTCAAATCAGTGCAAAGGAGAGCACTGTTCCATAACTAAAGTTAGGACATGTTGCTTTCTATTTGGAAGAAAAAAAATCAGATTACTATATCACTTCACACATGAAAATCAATTCTGGGTGGAATAAAGATCTAAATTGGAAAAATAAAATCACTGGGAATCAAATTTTGGAGATTATCTTCATGACCAAAACATAGGAAATAATTTCTTAAGCAACACATGTAAGCCATTAGCCTTGGGAAAGTAAAGCTGATAGGGCACCTGGGTGGCTCAGGTGGTTAAGTGACTGCCTTCAGCTCAGGTCATGATCCCAGGGTCCTGGGATCGAGGCCCACATCAGGCTCGCTGCTCAGCTGAGAGCCTGCTTCTCCCTCTCCCTGCTGCTCTGCCTACTTGTGCTCTTTCTCTATCTCTCTGTCAAATAAATAAATAAAATCTTTAAAAAAAAAAGAAAGTAAAACTGATAGATATAACTGCATGAAAATTAAAAACTTTTATAGGGCAAAAGAATCAGAGTAGAAGCTAAAATATCGCAGTAAGACATTTTAATGTAAATGATGGGCAAACAGGTTAGTATCCAGAAAATACTGAAAAAGTTTACAAATCAATTAGAAAAGGACAAACATGAAATATGACAAATGGGAAATAAACATGTGAAAGTATACTCAACTTCACTAGAAATCAAGAAGTGATGAATTAAAACAACCATGGAATTGTATTTCACACCAGTTAGCTGGTCAAAAAATTTAAGGAGCTTCATAATAGCAAGGGTTGGAGAGAAGGCAGTAACTTGAATAATCATATTCTCATATACAGCATGTTCATTAGCACAACCACTTTGTGGGGCAAGCTGGTAGTTTCTAGCAAAATAAAAAATGCTTATAATATGGCCCAGTAATTTCCCATTGAAGTAAATACCCAAGAGATATTCTTTCGCCTATGGATAATGCTATATGCCCAAAGGTGTTCATAGTAATGGTAGAAGAATGAGTAAGTAGGGGGCGGAGCAAGATGGCGGAGGAGTAGGAGACCTGGATTTCGTCTCCTCTCAGGAATTCAGCTGGATAGGGATCAAACCATTCTGAACACCTACGAACTCAACAGGAGATCAAAGAAAAGAATAACAACAACTCTCTGAACAGAAAAGCGACCACTTTCTGGAAGGTAGGACGTGCGGAGAAGTGAATCCGAGGCGATATTCGGGAGGATAGACGGCGGGGGAGGGGGCCTCCATCGGCCGCTTCTGGCAAGTGATAGAGTCGCGGAGCACAAAATCGGAACTTTTAAAAG
>NC_138382.1:20057657-20098480 GCF_054177405.1 Leptonychotes weddellii | reverse complement strand
ATGGGTTAGCCTGGTGATGGGTATTGAGGAGGGCACATTCTGCATGGAGCACTGGGTGTTATGCACAAACAATGAATCATGGAACACTACATCTAAAACTAATGATGCAATGTATGAGGATAATATAAGAATAAAAAAATTTAAAAAATAATAATAATGAAAGATATCTGGGGACAGTTGTATATTAAATGATATTATTCTATCACTTTAAAACAAAAAAGAATGAGTAAGTAAAGTATGATGCAATCATATGATATAGTATTATACAGCTGTTAAGATAACTGAAAAAGTTTAGGTATATCAATATTGCATATTTTTTAAAAAGAAAATATATTTCTTTATTGTTTACTTTCACATATGAATGTAGAAAAGCTAAAAATGGTAATAAAACAGTAAATAAAACATGAACAGAAAGGTGAACATCAAATTCAGGTTGGCTCTAAGCTTTGTGGAGAAAGGAAGTTGAATAGGGTTGAGGAGGGAACACTAGTGAACGTCATTTTTCCTGTAATGATTTATTTATTTTATTTAGAAACAAAATATTATACAGTGTTAGTGTATATAAAATTTGGGCAGTGATGATGGGTCAACTTTTATTTTTGTGTATTTATTTATTTTTAAAGATTTTATTTATTTATTTGAGAGAGAGAGAGAGCAAGAAAGAGCACGAGCAGGGGGAGGGGCAAAGGGATAGGTAGAAGCAGGCTCCTGGCTGAGCAGGGAGCCAGATGCGGGGCTCGATTCCAGGACCCCGAGATCATGAACTGAGCTGGAAGGCAGACGCTTAACTGACTGAGCCACCCAGGCACCCCAGGGCAACTTTTACATTATTTATTTTACTTTTATGTGCCTAAAATTTTCTCTAAAATATTAGAAAATAAGTACATTCACATATATATAAATAAAAGGGAAAAATGTGGGGCTTTGGAAAAAATTATCTTACATACCAAGATTTACCCATTTGTCTTCATTAGAGTATTTCTGCATAGCAAAGTTCCATGGGTAAAACCACACACTTCCTTAATCTTTATTGACTTTTGTTTAAAAAGTTCATAGAATTATAGGTAAACTACAGAAGGAAGGCAATCAAAAGCAGTGGATGATAGTCCTCTCTTGAAAACTCTGTTAAAACCCTGTCACTACATTTAAATCCCAGGGAATTCAGTGCCATAAACACCCTTGTTTAAAAACATTATGCTGAGTTACTGGGAAGTATCTTATGTTCTTTAAAATTTTTTCTTTATAAACTTAAAATATAAAACATCAGTGTTCAGGATCACTCCTTGTGTTTATTTGTCAATGTACTTTTAAAAATTGTTATTGCTGTTCTGTTCCTTTTGTTTCAGGCATATTGACTCTTCATCTTACATCAGCCTCAACTTTCTACTCTCCCTGTATTTTCAGCCTTGAAGAATCTCTCCACCCAGTTTGGTAAGTTCCCTCCCCCCTCCCTCTTAGATTCAAATAACATACGATATAATAGTATATCGTATGATTGCATCATACTTTACGTTCTTTTCAAGGAAGCCTCTGCTTCTTCTTGGGAGAATGGTGGTAATTATATTTGACAAACAGCTCTTTGTACCCTACCAAATGAGCTCACCAATGACAGTAACTTCACTTGTATTTATTTAACTATTTATTGATTTATGTTTGCATACTATATCTTCAATTTATAGAGCACAAGAGTCCTGATAAATTACTTTGTGCAATGCCCAACAGCTTCATCTGCATTGGCGTTCTGGTGTATGCAGAAGGTACTGAACTTACAACACAAGACAGGCATGTGACCTGGTCCAGGGTCCTATTAATGATGTTACAGATACAATTTCTTCTGATTGATTTTAGGCAGGACAGAGAAGACACAATGGCAGAGGCAGCTCAAGAATTACTACACAGGAGGAACTTAGACTTGGCAATCAGTTTAGAAGTTGAAAATAGGATAATGCTCTTTTTTGTGGACTTGCATAGGTTAAGCAAATGTCAAATCTCCCATTCATATCAAGAAGGGGAAGGCTGAGGTAGATTATCAAAGAGGTTAACACCATCTCCCTGCCACCAAAAGCCACCCCATGGCACTTCTGCTACCAGCCTGATTGCCCAGCATGGGTGTTGCAATTTGATGCTTGGGAAAATATTTGTTGTGAAATCTGATTAAATGGTAGGGGTGAAGATGAGAGCTGGAAAGGTTCCCAAGAAAACTGTTGGCTTTTTAAAATGTTACAGGGTCCATCCACACCAGTTAAGGAGGAAAATACCTTTTCTTGTCTTTCTCCCCATCCTTGTTCTCTCTAAGACATGTGTTGGAACACTGCTTTTAACAGATGTTTAGTCACCAATTATACCAATCATGATCCAGGAAAGAAACAATAAACCAAGACAGCTCAAATGAAAAGACTCTAATGAGGTCTTAGTTACCGAAGGGTGGGTAGGCTTAAGGAAAAAAACATAAGATGGTGAAGCACGCAGAGACAAACATCACAGGAGGATGTTTCCACCTTCTTACATTCAAAGGGCCCAAGAGGGAAATAGTGTTAATGAAGCCCAGGTAAATTGGCATAGCAGAGGAGGGGCTTTTGGACTGAGATTTATGACAGGAGGCACCTGCCCTGCAATGAAGGAGCAGAAAAAACCTCTCCCACAACTTCCTTTGTCTCCTTTCTCTTGTCCTCTAATCTCAAACATAGCCTAAGTACCCAAGAAATGCTCCAGGCAGGTGCCCCGGGACTCAGAGCTGGGCAGAATGTAGAAAATGAATCTAGGGAGGCAATCAGAGAATAATCGTCACAACAGTATAACAAAGCGCCATTGTATTCTAGTAAAATTTTGTGTTAAATCCAAATAACATATTTACTTATATTCATTTTATATCTTCTTATGTGCTTGCAAAGATATATACATTTTTATTTTTAGCATACATGGCAGATATCACTAAGAAATTAAGAAATTGAGACCCAGTGAGGTGTAAATAATTCCCAATGTCTTCAGGACTAAAAGTGGCTAGGTCAGGATTTAAACTAACATCCATCTGACACAAAGCCCATGTTCTTTCTACTTCACCATAGTGATTTCCATGAAAAAGGGTAAGAGTCATGTACTATCAGAGGCAGTGTGGAGGCAAACCCCCTAATTTATGAGGAAATTATCTACGTGCAAAGGGGTGATTTCTCAGCAGAGTTGGGATTAGATCCCTTGTCTCCTGAACTCCCACTTGAGTGTTGTTTATTTGTTTTTCCATCAGAGCAACTTTAACAGGTTTCAGTATCTTATCACTTTTTGGGGGGAAGAACATTTATACTCGTTGCAAAAGCTTCTGGTTTAAGATAGCAGACTGAGTAACTGCATTTATCCCTTCTACCTCGCAAGATCTCAATAGAATAAAACTAAAAGAATAACACTGGTATAAACCCAAAATAATAAAGATAATAGGGAACGTAGTGGGCATAATATAGAATGAGAAACCCCATCAAATTTCCAGAAGATAGAAAAAGGATGGAATTTTCAACTGATGAACCTGAGAAGTTGAAACCAAAGCCTAAATTATACAGACAAAAGTCTCTGAGAATAAGACAGCTGACTTTTCCTAGTAGAACTTTGACAAAGCTTCTAACTCAAATTTGCAAGTCCAATGGAGCATGAGTGAAAGACGGATCTAAAACAATAGGGAATAATTAATCAGAAGTCTACACAGAACAATAAACCACCCCATATTGAGTTACAGAGGGCTGACAGCCAGGCATTTAAATCTCAGACCAAATGAACCTCAGATGTTTTTCCTCCAAAATGAGTTGAACAAATTGCTTTGAATGATTTTGGAGTAGCTAGTGTAGATGATTGTGTCCCAGAATAAAATCCTTCATTTCCTATCACTTGAAGGGCCCATTCCACCTTGCTTATTTTAAAACTATCACTGGCAGTTATAAAACCTCTCCAATAACACAAATCCCATTCTTTTTATTGCTTTATTCTTATATGACTGGGTAACCAATTCTAGTCAAACATTTGAGAACAGCCTAAACCAGGAAAAATACAGATCATAAACAAATAGAAGAACTGACCCCTGATGAAAACAGATTATAAACAGATAGAAAACTGACCCTTGAGTTAGGACACAGAAATGAAATTAAGCAAACAAAGAGCAACTAAAAACGAACACCCCTCTTATTACTGTACTCAAGAAAACTGACAAGATATGAACCCTCAAAACAAGCAAATGATATGAAATTGGAACAATTAGATGATAAGAGATCTTAAAAAATAAAATTATGGTTACTAAAATACAGGGTCATTGAAAATAAAGTAAATAAATTTCCATAAAATGTAGAACAAAAAGATTACCATAAAATGTGAGAGGTCAATCCAAGAGATACAACGTCTGACTGACTATAGATTGTGAAAGAAAGCTCTGAGTGCCAAGTAGCATACTTGTAATAAAACCCATACCTAGGGGCGCCTGGGTGGCTCAGTTGTTAAGCATCTGCCTTGGGCTCAGGTCATGATCCCAGGTTCCTGGGATCGAACCCCACATTGGGCTCCCTGCTCAGCGGTAAGCCTGCTTCTCCCTCTGCCTCTCCCTCTCCCTCTGCTTGTGTTCCCTCTCTCGCTGTGTTTCTCTCTGTCAAATAAATAAATAAAATCTTTAAAAAAAAAGACAAAACCCATACCTAGGCACATCAATGTGAAATTTCAGTACAGAAAAAAAAAAAAAAAAGAGAGAGAGAGATTATATAAGCTTCCAAAGAGCAAAAACTGATCACTTCAAAGAATCAAGAGTCAGAGTATCAAAATTCTCGGTGACAAAATTGGAGCAATGGTTTTTAATTTGGAACAGAAAAATTGTTTTTAACATGTATTTCTCTATTAAGCAAATCACCACCACCATCATCATCATCATTATTATTTTGAGATCAGAATAAAGGCAGCTTTCAGATATGTAAAGGATAAAAATTTTACCCATATTCCTCCCAAAGCACACTTTCCTGTGAGGATTCTTAAGGAAGTGTTCCAGCAAAGCAGTAAGCAACTCTAGAAGGAGGAAGTTATAGGATCCAAGGAACAGTTATTCCACACTAGGAGAGCAGTAATGCATGTCCCAATAGGCCTAGAGAAAAATCAATCCAAATTTGAGCAGAACAGAGGATTCCTGAAAAATGAATCAGTGAAATAAGTTTAAAATGTGATAAAGAGGGAACAAAATAAAAAGATAATTAGATACTTACGAAAGAAAAACATACTGTGCAAAAAACGTCATGGTCAGAATTGCAATGGCAAGTTCGTGGGCTTTAAGGAAAATAGCTGAATGGATTCTACCAGTAGAAAAATGTAAACTTCAAACAAGATAAGGATATGGTGACTATTACATATGTGTCATCTTCATGGAGAGAAAGAAAGAACATCAATTAAAAACACTGTAAATAAGGAATAAAACTGCTTGAGAAAATTATGGTTCAACTACACAGCAAAATGCAGTATGCTTTTGAGTACTTATTGGCATGTTAGAAATGGGAAACCTTTTGGATATTTTTCTGTGAGTAGTGCAGAGGATTATGTACTTAACTGAGAAGAAGGAAATGTAATCATTGCACAATTTATGATTTTCCAATGAATAATATTACATAGCCATTGTGTTGTAAATATAAAATTTAGGCCTAACTTATAGGCAAAGTAGAGGAGACTGCTTCAGAATTACAATTTTTGAGCACAATGTTGTCAGCATTGGCAATGTAGAAATAAATATATAGCTAACTTTAGAAAAGAGGTAGAAAAAAGTATAAATAATAAACTAAGAGATGAAATAAAATAGAATCATAAAAATGCTCTATTAACACAAGAAAAAAGCAGAAAAAAGAATAGGAAACTGTTAGCTTGATGACAGCTGTTGATCCAACCATATAAAAAATGTTTTAATGTACATGATCTAAACACGCCACTTAAAAGACAAATTGTGAAAATGGATAAAAGCAAGACTGAACTAAATGTTACCTACAAAAAATCACTTAAATATAAAAAACATAGATATTTTAAGAGGATGGAGAAAGGTATATTATACAAATACTAATTAAAAGAAAGGTGGGATAGCTAGTTTCAGGCAAGGAAGAATCTGGAACAAGGGACATGACATAGTGATAAAAGGGCACTTTTTCAAGAAGCCTACAAATCCTAATTGTATTTGCACCTTATAAGAGAGCTTCAAAATACAGAAGCAAAAACTGTTAGATTTGAAAGAGGAAATAGACAATATATCGTTGGAGACTTCAACAATCTCTTCTCAGCAATTGACAAAACAAGTAAGTAGAAAATAATTTAGGCTATAGATGACTAAAACAATACTGTCAACCAATGTGACTTAATTGACACTTACGGAATCCTTTACTTAACAACAGCAGAATACACATTCTTTTCAAGTGCACATAAAACATTCACCAAGATAGACCATATCCTCATCCATAAAAGCAAATTTAACAGATTTAAAAGAATTTAAATAATGCAAAGTATCTTCTTGATTCATAACAAAATTAAACATGAGATCAACAACAGAAAGATATAGAGAAAAGTAAAAACTATTTTGAAACTAAGCAATATGCTTCTAAATTACCTTTTAGTCAAATAGGAAGTCAAAAGGGAAATTAAAAAATATATATATTTCACACTTAATTCAAATGGAAATAAAACATCAAAATTGGTATGATACAACTGGAACTATGCTCTGAGGGAAATTTATAGCATTAAATGCTTATATTAGAAAATAAAAAGATCTAAAAACCAATAATCTAAGTTATCAAATTAAGAAACTAGAAAAAGAAGGCAAATTAAACCTAAAACAGCAGAAAGAAAAAAAATAATAAAGATTAGCACAGAAATCAATGAAATTAAGAACAGAAAAAAAAAAAAAATCAGTGAACCCTAAACCTGGTTCTTTTTTTTTTTTGGAGGACAGGAGGTTTATTTAATGCTGGTAGGCTCAGATCTGGTTCTTGAGAAAATCATTACAATGAACAAAGCTCTACCAGACTGACCAAGAAATAAAAGAGAAAAAAAGAGAAAGAGAAATAAAAGAGAAACTTTTCTAAAGTTAGCTATATATTTATTTTTACATTGCCAATGCTGACAACACTGTGCTCACAAAAGACCAATATCAGGAGAGAAAGAGGGGGCATCACTATTCCCCCAACAAAGATTAAAAGGATAATAGGAAATTGCTAAAAATAAATCTCTGCCCATAAATTCTATAAACTTAGTGAAATGAACCAATTCTTTAAAAGACACAAACTATGAAAACTCACTTAAGAAGAAATAGATAACTTGAATAGTCCTATATTTTAAATAAATTGAATAAGTAATTAATAATATTCCACAAAGGGATATTCTGTGCCTATGCAGCTTCACTGGCTATTTCTGTAGGGAAATACAAGTTAAAACTACAATAAAATGCAACTACACAACTCTTAGAATAGTTAAAAGTAAAAACGAACAAAAGAAATCCCCATGAAACCCTGACAATACCAAGCACTAGAGACAATGAGGAACAACAGGAGCTCTCATTCCATTGCTGATGGAAATGCAGAGTGGTACAGCCATCTTGGAAGAGTCTAGCAATTTCTTAAAAGCACACACTTCCCATATGACTCAGCAGTCATGCTGCCAAGGGAATTACAATTTTATGTTCTCATAAAAACCCATAATTGTCAAAAACTGGAAACAATCCAAATGTCCTTCCAGTGGGTGAATAAATAAACTAGGTACATCCATACATTGGAATATTGCTCAGCAATAAAAAGAAACAAACTATTAATTCACTCAACAACATGGATAAAATATAAATGTATTTTGCTAAGTGAAAGAAATCAGACCCCAAAGTCTATATATTGTATGATTTACTTTATAAAACAATCTGGAAAAGGCAAAATTATACAGGGATGGAAAACAGTTTAGTGGTTCCCAGAATTGGGAACAGAGGAGAAGTAGACTACAAATGGATCACACAAGGCAATTTTTAGGGCATGTAACTCTTCTATATGGTACTGTGATCATGGATATATCACTTTGCCATAATCTGTAATATTCCACAATAACAGTGTTATTACAAGTGAATTCAATAAACTCACTGAAGGGGATAGGAAAGAAAGAAGCTAAATTTCTTGAAAAACAGTAAGGTTAGATTTTCTAAGCCTAAAGAAAGAAAAACTGTACACAAACATTATATTTTAGTTTATAAACTTTTTTCTTATAGGAATATGATTTAGCAACTCTGAAACTAACTATATCCATACAGTAGTTTCAGTAAATAAATAAACATATTGTAGATTATGAGAGCCCAGCCATTTTCACTGTCAGAGAAACAAGTTACAAATAAGCAAGTTGGAAATACTAGGTTGAAACCTATGCCAGATAGAGCCAGAGATATCAGTATGAACTCATGTTTATACACACACACACACACATGTACAGAAGTCAATATAGGTATGTATGTACACGTAGGTTAGCATACCTACTTCATTTCCTAGCCCTGTCCATTGAAAGGGGCTATACAAGCAGTGATAGTCCATTCACCAGAAGTGATCACCTAGGATCCAGATATTTGGTTTTTATTTTATTTATTTATTTGAGAGGGAGAGAACAGAGGGAGAGTGAGAGAGAGAAGCAGACACCCTGATGAGCAGGGAGCCTGACGCAGGACTCAATCCCAGGACCCTGTGATCATGACCCCAGCTGAAGGCAGACGCCCAACTGACTGAGCCACCCAGGTTCCCCCAGATATTTGTTTTTAAGTAACGTTCTTTAATAAAAGAAACCAGGGAAACCTCGGAGAAATGGCTTGTTTAGGGTTGGGTTAAGATGAATATGAGTCTGAACTATCTCATAGTGATAGAAAGTAAGAAAGTCCTTTAAAAAAAAAAGGACGTAAGAGTTAACCTGAAAGAGCTGCCAGTGGTTAAAAGTGGAACAATTTAAGTGAGAAAAATGAATTATATTATTGAATTGTAACCCAAAGAAAGAAGTTCAATATCCATGAGACCATACTGATATAAATAACATTTGAATACATATATACATACATGACTAAATAGGAGAGAGAGAACAGATCTTCCTTATAGAAGATAATTTATAAATACAGAGGTAATGAGGGAAATAGGAAATCACCATTAGAATACCGCAGTAATAATTACTGCAGGCAAGGTCCACTGATGAATTCTAAATTAGTGGGAGAATCTTTAAGGAAGATTTGCATAGTCTCAAAGTATCTTCCCCCCCAAATTTATTATCCTTTTGTGGTGATTTTAACATATACCCATAAACTCTTTGGTACTCATGACTGCAGGAGTTAGAGCTTAATTCTTCCACCCTTGAGGTGGGATAGCTGCACTTAGCTATTCTAGTGAACAGTGCACAGGAAGGGAAGAATGGTAATTTACAGTGAAGAAACTTTGCTGATGGCCTCTGATCCAAGTGATCAAGGTTAATATCACCAGTAATGAGTCACACTGATGTCACATACCCCTGAGATGAAAAGAAGGGCACCTCTGTGGTATTCCTCCCCCAGAGCCATAACTTCAGTACAGTCATGATAAAACACTGGATAGAAACCTGATTATTATTCTTTGAAAGTTTGGGGCGATGGAAAGACAAGGAAGGCTAAGAAACTCTCACAGATTAAAGGAGAGTCGGGGGACAAGACAACTACATACAATGTGCTGTCTAAGATTGGGTCATGGAACAGGAAAATAATACACTGAGAGAAAAATAATGTCCCTCATGTAGTCAGTAGTATTATACCAATGTCAGTTTCTTTATTTTGATGAATGCACCATGGCCATATAAGATGTTAACATTGAGAGAAGCTACGTAAGGGCATATGGAATCTCTCTGTGCTATCTTTATAAATCTTCCATAAATCTAAAATTACTTTGAAATAAAAAGGACAAAAAAAAGTACATGGCATAAGAAACAGTTTTGTGTGTATTCATTTAAAGTTACAAAACTCATGATTAAAGTGACTAAAAATAATTATTCAGCTATTTTAAGAAGACGGGGAGGCAGAGTAGTCACACAGTATGAGTTAACTAAAAATCCCAGCCCATCAAAGCAGATGGTCAAAAGTTCATTTCAAAAGTTGATAACTCAGTAAAGTTGTGTGATAGAAAAATTAGGTAATGACCAGAAAATCTTAAAACAGACTTGGTTAAAGGAAGTTTCTTGCTGGAGTAGGAATATAGTGGCCAGAAATGGGGGTCAGAGACTGTGATGGTCATTACCATTTCATCTGGAAATCTGATTTTGTAACCATAAGCACATGTGATTTCAGTAACAATTACAGAATAGTGTCATTTCATAAAGGGAATTCCTTGGTCAGTTGGTTTGGAATATATTTAATACCTTTCCTCTCTTTTGGAAGAGTCATAACACACATCTCCATATTTAAAAAAAAAGAGAAATTGTAAATAAAAAACAAAAGAACAAACTTTCTGTAAACCAGCATTCCTCAAACTTAATTTGACTACAGAAATCTTAGGAGCAACTATCACAAAGTAGAAAGCAGTTTGGGAAATGCTGCACTCTGAATTCTTGAGGAGTAAAAGAAAACCATAACTGAGAAACTGATTGATGTAAGGCCCTCTAACTGGTGGCTCAGATGAGCTCCGACCCCTCTGGGGCCCATTTGTTACTAAACTCATCACCGTGATTCTATCTGTGCCCAATAGTGTGGCACAATTTTGCTTCTTAGTTGCAGTGTCCTCATTGCTACTTAATCATTTTACAGGTCTATACCAACCTCCTTCTGATTCTTGAAATATGTAAATGACCCTTGAAGCATACATAATTCTTGTATTATTCCCTGTAGTAAAAGAGTAAGGTAGAGCTCTGGGATTCCTCTGTTAGATGTCACCTCTCCTATATGGGACAAAGATCACACTCTGCCTTGAAACTCAGTAATCAAAAAGGTAGGCTTCTGTTTGCTGGGTCCTTCAAAGCCTCTAGTGCTGTGGGGGAATGTGAGGCTCTCTGCCTTACCTGGATTTTGGTCCTAAAGGGATGATATCTGGGAGCCCAGGCAAAAATCTATGACTGTAGTTGTTGTAACTTACATGGTCCCAAATCAAGGCAGGTGGATTATGTATTCTCTTTGTTTTCACTCTGGATTTATGGGAAGGAAGTGTTATTTTTCCCCTTGTCCAAATATCGTAAATCATTCAAAGGCAGCACTAGACTTTAAGCAGAAAAATGCAAATGTAACTGGGACACTTACAACGACCTAAATGCATGCTGATTACCTTTTCTGTTATTTTCTGCCCTTAAATAAAGAAAATAAAATAAATGTCAGCAGTAAGAAAAATGAAAGTAGGTCAGACTACAGAACCATTAGATCAAAAGCAGTTAGAGCCAAACACACCTTTCCCAAGTGGGAAGTGAGAAATCAACATGTAAATGAAAAGCATTTGAAGAGCTGTAGCAGTTCCTCTATTAGCCTTGGCAATTAGCAGGAGGGCATTAAATTATTCTGGCGACTGCATCTTGTAACTGGAACAGAGTGGAAATGCTGGTAATATTACTGAAAGAGATGAGTCACTCCAAAACAGGACTTCCATTGGGTGGGACTCCTATTACTTAGAAAATGAGAAGAATGGACAATGAAGGATGTTCCTTGCTGATAACATGGGAAGAAGATCTGATTTTGCATTGAGTGTGTGTGTGTGCGTGTGTGCATGTGTGCAAAGATCTGATTCTTTTTTTTTTTTAAGCCCAATACTAACACCACCATGTGACAATATAAAATGCTTACAGCATAACCTTGGTCTCCTATTGAAGACTTACTGATTGTACTCTTTCCTGTAAATGATTGTTATCCTATTCCTTGTTGAAAATTTGCTTTTAATGTCTCATTACATGGGGTCAAATTGACATACCCATCCTTGCCCTACAAAGTTTAACAGAGTTGACACAGGTATGAAGGAAAGAATGGCAGCTAAATAAATGTGGAACATGCCTGTTAATGAAAAGCTGCTCACAAAGATGTTTTTAGAATGTGTCAAGATTTCAGGGGAAAGCCTCTGGAAGAAGAGTAGGCTCTAAGAACTGATGGAAGATTTTGGAGAGTTAACAATTATTGATTTAATCTACCATATGCATTAACTCTTCCAAGAGGTTTTTTAAGATTTTTAAAAATTTATTTATTTTTGCTAGGTAGAGAGAGAGAGAGAATGAGTGGGGGAAGAGGCAGAGGGAGAAGCAGACTCCCCACTGAGCAGGGAGCCTGATACGGGGCTCTATCTTAGGACCCTGGGATCATGACCTGAACTGAAGGCAGTTACTTAACTGAATGAGCCACTCAGGTGCCCCTCTTCCAAGAATTTGAACCCATTTCTGGTCCTAATACAGATAGTCCACATAATATGTTTGTTCTCCAAAATTGCCCAAGTTGCTTCAGATCTACAGGGAAACTTGAGTTTTTACCTGAAAAGCCAAAGGCATTAAATGAAGAGGATCCAAAAGATTTTGAATTTTAGAGAAAGATGTATCTCAAATTTCCTGTGCGTAATCTTTGGGAGAAATAAAGTCCTATCTTTATTTCTAGTTGTTAGCCTTTGGAATGTACCATTTTCCATATCATTCAAGAAAAATGGAGGAAACATAACAGGGCCCACAATTTTATACATTCTATAGTATGACAGTTAGAAATTACTTCTGTTCTTCTTTGCCTTGGTCTGACAAATGACACTTGCAAGTAGCAAGGAGGAAAAATGTATCTTCCCCTAGCAACATAGCTTATAAGACAGGGGCTCTGAAAAAGATCATTTGAGTTTGTGACAAACAAATCATCTTTATTTTTAAATGATCACCCGATGTTTACTCTACTAAATGTAAAAGTGGAAATATATGCTTTCATGTTGGTTTAGTAATCTTTAGGCTCTGTAGGTTGTACCCTGAATTTACATCACAAAAAAAAAAAAAAAAACCACAACTCACTGACAAGTTTATATATAAAGGCAAAAGACCCAGGATAGCCAACATAATATTGAAGAAGAACAAAGTTGGAGGATTGACAACTATCTGACCTCAAAACTTAATGTAAATCTACAATAATCAAAACAGCATGGTATTGGCAGAAGAATAGACAAATAGATCAATGAAACAGAGAGCTCAAAAGCAGACCACACAAATATAGTCAACTAATCTTTGATGAACAAACAAATGCAATCCAACGAAGAAACAATAGTGTTTACAACAAATGGTGCTGGTACAGTTGGACATCCACAGGCAAAAAACAAAACAAATAACCAAGCCAAACAACAATAAAGTTAAAAAGCAATGAATCTATACATATACTTTACATCTTTCACAAAAATTTTTCAAAATGAATCACAGACCTAAATGTAAAACACAAAACTACAGAACTTCTAGAAGATTACACAGTAGAAAATCTAGTGACCTTGGCTATGAGTTCTTAGATACAATGCTAAAAGAACTATCCATGAAAGCTGATAAGTTGAACTTCATTAAAACAGAAAACTTCCACTCTGCAAAAGACATTGTGAAGAGCATGAAAATTAAGCAGCTACATTGGAGAAAGTATTTGCAAATAGACATATCCAATAAAAGACTTGTATCCAAAATATACGAAGAACCAACTAGAACTATGGGTTCTAACCTATATGCTCTGAATACTCACGTAGAGAATGGTTGCCCCTGTGCCTTGCCCCTCAGATTTGACATCTCACTCAAGATTAAAGTAGGCAAGGAGTTTAGGGATTTCCTCTTGTGACTTGCCACGAGGAGTTATATCTGTATTTCTATCTTGCCATGTACATGTAAACACATTAAGTCCTAACTTCTTAGGATGGCAGGCACATATACAGAGACATGGAGAACTTCTAGGGGAAGGGAGCAATTGACATCAGCTCCCAAACCAATCAGACCAGGGAGAAAATGGAGCCGTTACTATTGCTCCAGGGCAAACAGTAGAACCCAGAACTTTGGGGATCAATGAATGAATTTGATCCTGGCACCATGGAGTGTTGGTTTGCATTTATATGTTTTAAATATGAATATGTGTATTTACATTTGGTGTCTTTTTTCTTGCTGGGCTAACCTTATAACAGGCCCTGTTGTTGCTGCTGTTTACCTTCTATCTTTTTTCATTAGGTAGCTCACTTAGTCAAGGAACTTGTTTCCCTAGCACACTTTGCAACCCAAATCACTCCCTGAAGTGTTTCCATAAGCTCCAATTTGGCAAAAATGCAAAGCTAGACTTGCTTTTGGAATTTCAGAATGCTAAAAAATGGAAGCCCTCCCCCACGCATCAAGTTTAGTTACATTGTCACCATATCCACCCAAGGAATCAAAATGCTCCCCAGTTAGAGTCTTGCTAGGCTTAAATTGATGTTTTACTTAAAAGGATGTGAGGTGGGAAAATATTCTATATAAGCTGTTTGTGAAAGGAGACAGGAAAAAAACCCATTCTGAGATATTCATTGCAGTAATGATGTCTTGAAAGCAATTTTTGGAATGTCATATATGTAAGCATCATTTTTACTCCTGTCAGTATGAAACGAACTTGAAATGATGATGCTCGGCCAAACTTTCCAAGTGCCTCCCAGTAGGCAGAGACAGAATATAAGTGAGGAAGCCAATCATGGTATAGTCAACTGGCAAAATTCCTATTTCCAATGGAAATCAATTTTTTTTTGTGATAGCATTTTTTCTCATTACATCCCTATTAAGTCCTCCAAAAGAATAAAGAGTGATGATGGCTTACTATCTTGTATGACTTTCGAGTTTACCGGAAAGCACCTTCTCCTGGAATTGGCCATATGTTACATAAGATGGGGTTCCCTTAGTCAATGGGGGGGTTGAATTAGGTGTCATAATGTATATTTATTTTTTGAACTTTTTTCCTGGCAATCAGAAATTTAGAAAAATTGGGCTTTCTTCTCCCTACTGCTTTAAATGATTTTAGTTATTCTAGAGTCCTTTTTTCCCAGTTTATAAATGCTCTTACTGAAGGCCTCTGGCAGAGGATTGCTTTAGTAGCATTGAGGAAATCTCTCTTGCCATCTAAGTTGGCTACTTTAAGTGGATCATGCTTTGTTTATGAAAAATTAATTCTGATTCCAAATCTGACAGGATCTATGATTTTTTTCCCTTATGTTTGCAAACCTGCACAAAACTTTTCTTTATTGCTGCCTTTGAAGTTTAAGTCTGTAGGAAACATGTAGTCCTCTAGAAGCCCAGAAAAGGTAACAGAATACTAGAAGAAAATGATATTCATAGACTTCCCAGGGGAAAAAAGATAGGAAAGGAAGAGGAAAGAAAAGAGAAATCCTGCTGGTTCAGTACTCCCAGTCCCATGCCAGGATTTTTGTTTCAGGCAACAAAGATAATCTGTGAATCTGTGGGCATATATCTAAAGTCACTTAGACCTACACATTTTCTGATTGTTTCTGTCTGATTAAACAAGCCTCAAAGACATAATGAATAATTTATGATAAATCAATGTCCACATAGAATAAAAACACATTTTAAAAGGATTGTTTTATGTCTAATTCCCAAGTGAATGCTAAGCTTGTCCCCTTTTGTGAGCTCTTTTATTACCATGGTCTCAGTTTTTTAGATTTTCAATTTCAAAAATAATTAAAAATATGAAGTAAATGTTGAATACGCTGCAAAATACGCTTCATATATTATCCCACTGAATCTTCACAACACTGTGGATAGGTTAGTTATCAGCATTATAAGTGTTAGAGGTTCTAGCTCTTGAAGATGAGGGATTTGGGATCTCATGTGACTCCACCAAATCTGCAAATCTGCCTTAAGTAGCACTATTGGTCTCAACTCAAGTATCTGATAATCCAGCTCTGGGCCTTTTCTGTTATATGAAGCCTCATGTTTAAGAGAAACTTCCCAGGCTTTAGGACAGACCCGTGCATGGGCTGGGGAAGCTCTACACAGTCTTTGAAGGAAAAGAAGGGAGCCACAGAAACCTTCCACCATGTGTTAGGTGGACAGAAAGGACCTTCGCTATCTTTCTTGTATTCTCTTGATATGATATGGCTGGGTCCTCACTATTACTCCTTTAGTTCACCCAGTTAAAGATATTCAGAAAGGGGGCGCCTGGGTGGCTCAGTCGGTTAAGCGTCTGCCTTCGGCTCAGGTCATGATCCTGGAGTCCCGGGATCGAGTCCCGCATCGGACTCCCTGCTCGACAGGGAGTCTGCTTCTCCCTCTGACCCTCCTCCCTCTCATGCTCTCTGTCTCTCATTCTCTCTCTCTCAAATAAATAAATAAAATCTTTAAAAAAAAAAAAAAGATATTCAGAAAGGGAGTTAAGTCCTAAACATCTAGTGGTATCATAAAAATCTGTTTTATTGCCTCCTCCTCCTCCTATACAATTTCAAATGTATATTTGTGAAGTTAGCATGGCCTCCCTTCTCTCCCCCCTTTATCTTCTTAGAAAGGAGGGGTAGGAAGTACATACAGCAGAAGCACTCAGGTATAAGGCTGGTGAACTGTAGCCATGAACTTCTGAATGTATCTTTCTTTTTTTTTTTTTTAAAGATTTTGTTTATTTATTTGACAAAGAGAGACACAGCGAGAGAGGGAACACAAGCAGGGGAAGCAGGAGAGGGAGAAGCAGGCTTCCCGCCAATCAGGGAGCCCGATGCGGGGCTCAATCCCAGGACCCTGGGATCACGACCTGAGCCGAAGGCAGATGCTTAACGACTGAGCCACCCAGGCGCCCCCTGAATGTATCTTTCATTTCTAGTCTTTCCTGCCTCTAAACTTCGTGCCTCTTTTTGTGGAGTTAAAAGTACTACTTCTTCCCGGCCTTTTATTCTCAAGATTTTCAAGAGTTCATATAAATGTTCAGCAGCAGTGGCGGCCCCAACATTTCTTGGGCATCTACCTTGTACAAAGCACGTGTGAGATGTGTGATAGAACACAAGGTTAGGCCACTTCAAGCCAGAGACAACCCCACACTCCACCACATCTCTACTGCTTCCCCTTTATGCTATAGACTTGCTAGAAGAAAGAGATATGGTCTTCTGACCACCAGTGGGATTGTGCTTGAGCAGTTTTGGTCCAATCTGAATTTATTTGCAATGGAAATAGTGATCTCCACTTTATGGGATATTTTAAGGAAACGTGACACAATGTGTGTTTAACCAAATAGTGCCTGAAACACAGTCAACATTTGGGAAATGGTAGCTATTACAGTTGCATAAGTTATTTAGTAATAACCCTGGAGGAAGGTGGGAAGTAGATTCAATGCAGATATTCCCTTTGAGAGCTTGGACTTGGGGAAATACAGGCATTTCTTCCTGAGCACACAGGCAGCTGCTAAGCACTTTGTGATCAGAGGTAACTTGGGATCTTGCTTTAAGGTGTCACTGGTGGTTTCTGATGAACTACTTGATCTAATGCATGGGGACTTAACTGAGTGACTTCTTCCTGAATCCTTACAGATTATTTGAAGTATAACATTTCAGAGACATTGAGGATTGTCTGAAGTGCTTAGCAACATGCATTAGCTCTTCAGATGCCCAAAGGTTGCATATTTTGCATCTTTCAAATCAAGATACCTGGGAGATTCAAATGGGAAGAATTATAGCAATGATGAACTTAAAGATCTTCAACTCAATCCCCAAATTCAACAATTGCTTTTGAATACTTTCTTTTTTTTTTTTTTTAAAGATTTTATTTATTTATTTGAGAGAGAGAGAATGAGAGACAGAGAGCACGAGAGGGAAGAGGGCAGAAGGAGAAGCAGACCCCCTGCTGAGCAGGGAGCCTGATGCGGGACTCGATCCCGGGACTCCAGGATCATGACCTGAGCCGAAGGCAGTCGCTTAACCAACTGAGCCACCCAGGCGCCCTGCTTTTGAATACTTTCTAGGCAGAATGGAAGATAGAAAAATAGGAAAGGTACTCTCTTCTTGGACTTGGGAAGGACACAACACAGTTAACTACAATACGTGTTTTAGAGTAGAGGCAGAGATAACTAGAATTTACATAGAAGGAAAAGAGATATTAACTCTCAGAGCAAGCGTCTGGAAAGCAGCCAAAAAATAGGTGGCTTTGGAGCCTGGATCTTGAAGGTTGGCCACAAAGGCTGATAAATGGAAGAGGGAAAAGAGTACCTGAGGCAGAAAGAACATGTGAATAAAGGCACACAAGTGGGAAATAGAGAAAATTACTAAAGAGAGCTACAAATTAAATAAATTCATATGATATTTGAGAGATGTGACCAAAGGTTGATTCATGGTAGCATTCCCAATTAGAGGTGTGCTATAGCCTTGATAAAGAGTAGTGATGTCTGAAAGTGGAAAATATCAGCTTTGCTTTGCCCTGTAGGGGATGCAAGTAATGATGTGCCCACCCAGCTACTGCTGATTACTGCAGCTCAGGGAGCTCAGTTGGTCCAATAGTTACAACAACAGAGAAAGGAAGCTGTATAATTGATTGACAGTTTCCTAGAAACTTAGGGTCTGCTCCCTTCATTATTTGTTCTCTCTTCACTATCACTTGGCAATTTATAGTATATGGGTGTGGATGAAGCGAATGAGTTTGAATTGTTTTACTGGAAAGAAAATGTAAAGATCCACAGATTGAAATGCATTTGCTTATAGCAACATAATAACTATGTGTTAACCCTTTCCCTGAAGGTTTGATTTAAGCCAACTGGAGTGAGAAGCATTATCATTTTTGTAATGCCACTATCATGCCCTTCCTCTAAGAAATGTATATAGGATTTTCTCAATGTTTAGATTGCCTGCAGGGTCAATTTATCCATTCAACACAGTAGGCATATTGCTGATCACTCAACACATTAGGGTGCCACAAAAAAAATTTTAATTTCTTTTAAAATCAGGAGAAAAAACAAACTTCTGGAATTGAAGAAAAAGTTTCATTTTCTTCAAATGAAAATTTAAAGAAAATGAAAATTTTAGGACCCTTGAAAAAATCTACTAAGTTTTGCCTAACGTAGGAAAACATTTGAAGTATTTAAAGTTACATCAAAAGCTGGGTGCCTGGTTGGCTCGGTTAGTTGGTAGAGCTTGGGACTCTAGATCTCAGGGTTGTGGATTTGGGCTCCACATTGGGTGTAGAGAGTACTTAAAAAAATAAAATCTTAAAAAAAATTTTTTTAAATGTTATATCAAAAGTAAGGTTTAAAATTAATATTATGAAAGAAGGGGCCCATGAAAATCATAATGTGGCCCCTCCTGCTCTGACACTGCAGGAGAAGTTCTCTAACAAAAGAACTTCCTTCCCATCTCACTAAAATACAATGGAAAAGTCACAGAATTTAAAATAAATGACTCAGATTTGAATACACTTTTGCCACTTACTGTCTATGTGACCTCAGGCAAGTTGTTAGCCTATGCAAACTTCTGTTTGCTCATTGGTTTATGAGTATCACAACTATCATCTCCTCCTGTCTCTGGTCCTGCCATATTCAACAACTCAGTCCTTTATGTTCACTGTTTTAGGAAAGGAAAAACATGAGTGAGTACCCAAGAGTGAACTATCTGGGTCATATAATAAATATGTATTTAATTTTATGAGAAAACGCCAAATTGTTTTGCATAGTGGTTGTACCATTTTGAAGATTTCGTTTGTATGTGTGTGTGTGTGTGTGTGTATGTACATATATGTATATATAAATATTTATTTTATTTATTTATTTATTTATTTAGGTTAGGTAGATGGAACGGGGAGGGACAGAGGAGGACGGAGAGGGATAAGCAGACTCTGCGCTGAGTGGGGAGCCCAACATGGGGCTAGATCTCTTGACCCTGAGATCATGATCTGAGCCAAAATCAAGATTTGGATACTCAACAGACTGAGCCACCCAGGTGCCCCATGGTTGTACCATTTTATATTACCAACAGCAATGTATGAAAGTTCCAGGTGCTCCTCATCTTTGATAGCATTTGCTATTATTAGTATTACTTTAACCATTCCAATAGATATGTAGGAATGCATCATTCTGGTTTGAATTTCAATTTCTCTAATGGCTAATGATGCTGAATATATTTTCATGTATTTATTTTTCATCCAGATCCCCCTTTGCTATCTGTTCAAGTCTTGAATATTTTTTTATTGGGGTGCTAGTTTTCTTACTGTTGAGGTTTGAGAGTTCTTTATATATTCTAGATACATGTCCTTTTTCAGGTATGTGAACTGCAAATATTTTATCCTTGTCTGTAGCTTGTCTTTCCATTCTTATAACAATGTTTTTGATTGAGCATAAATTTTTAATTTTTATACATCCAATTTATCAACTTATTCTTTTATAGCTCATGCTTTTGGTGCCACATCTAAGAACTCTTTGCCTACCTCCAGATCATGAAAATTTCTTTCTTTAGAATTTCAGTTTTTAAAATTTTTTAAATTTCAGTTTCCAATTGTAGATTGTCAGGTATATAAAAATACAAATAAATTCTTATGTCTGTATTGACTATGTGTATAATCACTAAACTCACCTTTAGTTTTAGAGTTTTATTTTGTCTTTTTTGTAGATTCTGTGAGATAATCATGTCATCTCCACATAGGGACAATTTTAATTTTTCCTCTCTGATATCTGTAACTCTTAAATATATATATATTTGTCTTTTGCAATGGCAAAGCCTTCCAGTATAATGTTAAATAGTGGTATTGAGTGGACATCCTCACCTTGGTCCTAATTTTGGTGGTAATCAGTCTTTCACTTTCACAGTCTTCTATTTTCTGAATGATATTATTTAGAATTGGTGTTAATTCCTCTTAAATGTTTAATAGGGTACCCTAATAAGATAATATGGGAGTGCAGATTTCTTTTTTGGATATTTTAAACTACAAATTCAAATTCTTTAATAGTTAAGAACTGTTATCTAATTCATCTTCAGAGAGTTTTGCTCCTTTATGGTTTTTGAGGAATTTGTCCAGTTCATCTAAGTTGTTGAATTATGTTTGTAGGGTTGTTGTAGTATTCCCTTATTATTCTTTCTTTATATCTCCTATATCATTTGTGTTACTGTTAATTTGTGTTTTTCTTTTTTAAATTTGACTGTATTGCTCAATTTTATTATTTTTTTAAAAAACCAAGATTTTAGTTTCATTGATTTTACTGTTGTTTTTAATTTTATTGATTCCTGCTGCTAATGTTATTGTTTCTTTCCTGGTACTTGATTTGGGTTTAATTTACTTTTTTGTGTCTAGTTTCTTAAGGTAGAAGCTAACATTGTTGATTTGAGATCCTTATTCTTTGTTATATAAGTACTTACTGCTATTTAAAAATACCTTCTAGGCATTGATATAGCTGCATTCTAAAAATATTTTATGCATTTTTTTTATTTATTATATTTGTATCTATTCAGTTCAACATATTTTTTTAATTTCCCTTGATACTTCTTCTTTGACTCATAGATTGTTTAGAAGATTGTTTAACCAGCAGTTTAGAGACTTTTCTGTTATCTCTGTTATTGATTTCCAGTTTAATTCCATTATGATCAGAAAACACACTTTTTATGACTTCAGTTCTTTGAAATGTATTAATGTTTGTTTTGTGACACATAATATGATCTATTTTGGTGCATATTCCATGTGCACTTAGGAAGAACATGTATTCTGCTATTGTTTGGTGGCATTTTGTACATATTAATTCTTAAGCACAATGACAAATTACAGTATAAATGTCAATTACATCTAGGTAGTTGATAATATTATTCAATTCTTCTATATCCTTACTGGTTTTCTGTTGACTAGTTCTATCCATTACTAAAAGTGTTGAAGTCTGCAGCTCTAATTGTGGATTGCCCATTTCTCTTTTTAGTTCTGTCAGTTTTACTTTATATATTTTGGATTTATATTAGTTTGCTAGTCAGTACCGCAGACTGAGGGCTTAAATAACAGAAAAGTATTTTCCCACAGTTCTCTAGGCTAAAAGGCCAAGATCAAGGTGTTGGCAGAATTTTTCTTTTTGAGGCCTTTCTCTTGGGCTTATGAATGGTTTATGGATGTCTTACTCTCCTCTTGTAAAGGCGCTGGTCATATTGGATTAGGTTCCATCCAAATGACCTCGTTTAACTTTATCTCTTTAAAGACCCTTTCTCTATGGGCACATTCTGAGGTACTGCGGGTTAGGTCTTCAACATAGGAATTTTGGGGGTTCACAACCCATAACACTCCTCCCTCTGGCTCCCCCAAATCCATGGACTTCTCATGTACAAAATGCATTCAGTAGCCCCAAAAGTCTTAACACATTCCAGCATTCACTCTAAGTCTGAAATCTCATTTAAATATCATCTAAATCAAGTATGGGTGAGATTCCAAGTTTGATTCATCATAAGGCAAAATTCCTCTATGGGCCCACTAGAGTGGCAGTCCTCCCTTCCAGCTTTTCTGAGTGTATACACATGTTGGGTTGCTATGTTTTCTTGGTGAATTGACCCTTTATTATTATAAAAGTCCATTACTGCTCAGAGTTCTCTAATTCCTATGAATGATACTTACTATTTATTTACTAGGTCCTCTTATTTACTAATTCTATGAAGGTAAATTCAAGCCATACTAGACCAGTTTTTCTCAAAGACCTTTTAGAAGCCCTGAGCATTGGGAAGATTATGGTGCCTCTAATATTTATTTCACATTTATTACATAATAAAACTATGTAACAAAGTAATATTAGACATTAAAATAGAAAGTACATGTAAGCTAAAATTAAAACTAGCTTCTTTTTAGAAATGAACACACTCGTTGAAGCTAAACTTTCTCATTTGCCAGTGCCCTAAGTAAATTCTTTGTCTTCCATTAGGTAATTAACCACTGCCAATGAATTTTCCATAGAATGTAGCCAAAATTGTCCTTTGATCCAATAAATTTGGGAAATGCCAAATATAATAGCTCTCCAAAAGATATTAGGCTATTAAATGTTTTCAGAGGTCCAAAATTAATAAAAAAACAATTTAAAATTGTTTGACTCCATGTATTATAATTAATTTGACCATAGAACTATTTTTCACATAATGCCAAATAATGTCCCATAAAATACATTTTCCTCTTAGTATACTTCGGAAAATACTACAGAAGTACCACATCATTTTTTAAGCAGTTATTATGTGTTGGGGACTATTCTAAAATATTTACACACTTTGCATTATTTATAACATGACAGATTTGGGGCAGCAGTGGATACTATAAGGTAAATATTATTATCTTTTTTTGGTAGATGAGGAAATTGAGACGGTGAGGTCACATAGCTTCCAACAGTGGAGCCAGAATTCAGACTTCATTTACTTTTTTTCATAATTTACCCAGCATGGAGCGGCAGCCCTTCATTTTTTTCTTTCCTTGGAACCGGTTCCCTTCTCTTCTCATCAACTTTGATTCTAACTTCAGAGCCCCACCACTTATCTACATACACTATTCTAGTAGACTTCTGCCCTCTGAGTCATCAAGTCCTCATTCCTTAATTCCCATGTGGCTCCAACTTGAAATTTATTCTGTTTTTCAAATGAGACTGATACTAGAGAAAAACATGGGATTGTACATTTCACCTCTGGCCTGCCACAGTCCTTTCAGTCTCGTTAAAACCAGGAGGGCCCTGAAGAACTAACGACAGTTTCTATGGTGTTAGATGGCAAGAGGAAGGAAAGAAAAGTAAACAGATGAAGTAGATGTCAGGGGGCAACCACTGATGAGTTGGATATACTGTATCTTCAATTCTCACTCTCCAAATTGGGGGAGAAAGAATGTGATAGTATCAGAAAGGCATACTGTTACCCAGATATCCTGTGCATCTCAAAACATTCAAAGGACTCCCAGCAAGTCTTTTTCAAGGAGTGACATTTAACAGGGTTTGCTGACAACCTTGTAATAGGACTTTCATCATCAAAAGTATACAATTAAATAATGATTCGTAAACTGCTATGTCTATAATGTGTGTGTTTATTTGTATCAATCATCGATAAAAATGTTATTTGGCACACTTTCCTTGGCAAATCCTACAAATAATAAATGTAATTTCTTTAATCACAACATAATTGAAACCGCTGAATGGTGTTTAGCTCTGCTGAAATCAAGTGATCCTCTAATTTAAAATGCATTGAGTATCTTCTAAGTTATGGCTTCTAGAAGCTTAGTCAGCCACTAAAGGTTTCAAGTGCTTGAATATATAATTTGGAAGGTGTTAAGGTCATATCAGAATTTTAGCTACTTTTATGCCTCATGCTCACATCATGTAGGCTTTCTAGCATGGTGACTCTTCAGATAGCTGGCAAAGGTGTGGGTAAGTTAGAAGTGAGTGGGGGAATAACTAGAACATCATATATAGAATAATATATAGAATAAATAGAATAACTAGAAATAAACTCAGCAAACTAACCAACAAGCCATAATGAAGAGGTATGAAAAGCTGAGGGACATGCTGCCTGATTTAGAGTACCGTGGGCTGAGGTTTCTGAGAGGTTTGGTTTTTTTTTTCCCCTGTAGGCCCTATAATGTACAGAATGCAGTCTTGCTTGATTCTTCTTTATATTGCTAATAAACTTGGTTGAACAAACTCTCATCTGTTTACCCTCTGACAAGCTTCCTTGGCTGTGTCTGGGTTGGGAATGCACAAGCCTAGGAGCCTCTAGTCTTGCTTTGGAGGTAGGACTGTGAAGGGGAAGATCAATGCCATAAGAGTAAATGAAATACCCATGAACCTGGGCTGGTGGATTGACAATCACTTTTAACTGGTCATTATTTTGAAAGGAAGTAGGTTTTATATTTGAGGGTGCCTCTTTAACAGGGAGACATAAGTAAGTGAACACGTATACAAGATTACGAGGGTGCTGGTTTGTGTAAATGCAAGGCTAGGGGAAGAGTGCACCGTTCGATTTTCAAAGTGCTGAAACAAAAATCACATCTTTAAACAAAATCAATGATTTTATTTTTATTTTACTTTATTTACTTGTATTTTATTTATTATGTATTTATTTATTTAATTTATTTATTTGAGAGAGAGAGCGGGGTGGGGGGATGCACAGAGGGAGAGGGAGAGAAAGAATCTCAAGCAGACTCCTGCTGAGTGGGGAGCCCCACATGGGGCTCAATCCCATGACCCTGAGATCACGACCTGAGCCCAAGTCAAAAGTTGGATGCTTAACCAACTGAGCCACCCAGGTGTCCCCAAAATCAATGACTTTAGAGTTGTATAGCTGGACAAAGGTATTTTTTAACAGCTTTATTGAATTATAATTAGCATAAAATAAACTACAGATATTTAGAGGATATACTTTAAGTTTTGGCCTGTTTACTCCTGTGAAGCCATCACCACAATCAAGATAGTGAACTCTACAAAGTTTTCTCATGCCCCTTTGTAATCTTTTGTGTGCTCCCTACTCCTTCTTGTCCCACCCACCCCCATTCCCAGGTAGTCTGCTTTCTTCCACTCTAGATTAGTTTGATTTTCTAGGTTTTATATCAACTGAACCTTTCATGTACTTTTTTGGTCTCACTTCTGATTATTTAATTATTATTTTGAGACTCATCCGTGTTGTAGTTCAACAGTTCATTCTCTTTTATTGCCGAGGTGTGTTCCATTGAATGGATATACCAGTTTGTTTATCCATTCACCTATTGATGGACAGCTGTGTTTCTATACTGTGTAACAAATGACTCCCCAAACTTAGAAACTTAAAAGAGTAAAACATTTATTATCTCAGTTCTTGTGGGTCAGGAATATGAGTACAGCTTGGCTGGGTATCTCTGGCTCAGGGTCTCTCAACAGGCTACAGTCAAGGTGTCAGCCAGGGCTACAGTAATCTCAAGACTCAACTGGAGGTGGCGTCTGGGTGGCTCAGCCAGTTAAGCATCTGCCTTCGGCTCAGTTCATGATCCCAGGGTCTTGGGATAGAGCCCTGCATCGGGCTCCCCTGCTCAGCGGGGAGCCTGCTTCTCCCTCTGCCCCGCCCCCCAGCTCATGCTCTCTTTCTCTCTCTCTCAAAAATAAATAAATAAAATCTTAAAAAAAACTCAGTGGCTCAACATGGTAAAGTTTATTTTTGGCTCCCACCACAGTCAGATACAGGTCAAGTAGCACTTACGTATCTACTATAGCTATACTATTTGGAACACATGGCCTCCATAATCACAGTGGAAGGGAAGAAAGGGCTGCATGGTCATGTAGGATATTTTCTCAGGGCCAAGCCTAGAAGTACCTCACATTGCATCCACCTATATCCCATTGTCAGAACCCAGTCCCATTGCCCCAACCTAACTGTGAGGGGAACTAGGCAAATACGTATTGTTGAGCACTAAATAGCACATGCCTTTACTCCAGGATAAGCTTCTGAACCTCATTAGGGCCATGACTTTGACTTCCTTTTTCATGGTTGAATCTGCAGTTCATATTCAGTTCCAGGCACATAATAGCTGCTCAACATGTATTTGTGTTATGCTTTCATTTATATCATTTCAAAAGTTCTCTGAGGCAATTCTTATTACTCCCACTGCACGTGAATAACCTAAGGATCAGAGAAGTTACATAACAGACCTAAACCCACACATTGGTTAGTCACTGAATTAGGCCCTGATTTTGTACTTCTGTGTTCCATGTGATACTACTGGTTTTTCTTGGATGCTTTGGGTCTCTTGAGCAACCCTGTGTTAGGCGGATTCTAACATGACTTTACCTAGCCAGGGGGCACTGATGGTGACAAAACCCATTCTACCTACCACAAACCCTCTGCTCATTTCCTGGGAATCCCCCAAGCCCTCCCTTCAGCTTCTGTGGCAGAAGACAGACAGCGAGCCTGGAATCTGCCCCCACCTTCCATGGTCTTTTTTTCTTCTAGTTGCCGAGGTGCTGAGGTGCTGCCCAGCTTCATCTGCTGCCTCTGTGCCACCCCAGTTAGAACTGTAGGCTCCCACATGCAATTTCTTTAAGATGCACCCTCCAGCTCCTGGATAAGCAGCCTCCCCAGAGGCTAAGACACTGGGCTTTCCAAAGTCACAAACTTTCTTCTCCTAGAAGATTAAACTACTCCATCATTCTTTGGGCTGTCACTGGTTTTCATTCTTTTTGTTTCTGTACCAGTGCCCCCTTCCATGAAGAGGTGAGTGTCAGGCCTCATTCATTATTCCCCCAAAGGCACCCAGTATGGAGCCCCTCCTTTAAGTTCCACTCCTTCAGATATTGATCCCAAAAGTCACACCCTTATCCATCCCATTTTTAACACACACACACACACACACACACCCTCATTCTTCCTTGGAGCTAAGTCGTATGTTTCACTTTCAAGCTCACACTACAGGAATATTTTTATGCTAGTCCCACCTGTTCAAGATTTCTGAAGATCTGGTATGTCATTGCCAATATCCATCATCAGACTCTCCTTTGCTCTTTCCCCTTCTTTTTCTCCCCTTCTCACTTCCTCCACCCACCATGACTTCTTTCTTCTGATCCAGTGAGTAATATTTTATTGCCATGCTCCATTAATGATGGTCATGGTTATTTAGTATTTCTAAAACTTTCTATTTTATATCGCTTTGCAGTCATCATTCTCTTAATTCTCAAAAACTGGGTCAGTGAATTTTCCACGTTATCATGTAATGTGCAAAGAGGAATGGTGGCTCAATCTAGGTTCACCCAGAAGGTCAGGCACATCTATAAGATGGGAAATTCTGACAACCTACTTTTTGCTTACTGGAGGCTGACTGAATATATTGCAGAAATTGCCTCCCTCTCTTCCCTGGGCTGTTTGTAATCACTCAACAAGATGGTATCATTGTAACAGCAGCAATAGCACACAGGAACACAGGCCTGAGATAATTGCAAGCAAATGGAAACCTGAAGGATGGGTGCTAAATGCAGCAAGATTTCATCACCAGGAGCCAACTTCCTCAGAATCTTCTGAGAAAAGGGTTAATGTGAACACCTTCCCAGTCAAGGACAAGTTAGGATGGCAGCCAAAGAAATAAACATCTACCTGCAGTTCCTCACTGCCCAAGTGAGCACTACTTTATCAAAAGCTGGATGTGTGGTTCATGTTTCATTACCTGGGTCAGGAAGAGTATAAATTTGGAGGCCATATATTACAATTTTCTCCTGTCTTGAACTGTTAACAGCATACCTCTGGCTTGAGTTGCAGCCTTGAAAATCTATGAGCTCTTTTCTACTTCGTTGGAGCATCGGAAGTGTGCTGACCCAAGAGCCGGAGCAAATGCAATTATGGAAATAGCCATGCTTTGTTATACCATTCTGCAGAGACCCTCCCAAGTTTATACTGGAGGAAGAATTTTGCATACACTACCCTGCTCACCATAATTTAATCTGTGTTCTGAGACTCTTCCTTATAGTTGATGAATTGCCCTATAATTGAAATCGCCTTGGGTTTTCACTTTGTTCACTATAAATTGTATAATTCAGGCATTTAAATTTGCTGCACCATCAAACAAAATGGCCTGCTCTTTAAAGCTAAGGCTGCATTATAGGACCAGGAATTCTAAAGCATTTGTGTGTTTAGGATGTCAGCCAACTTGAGAAGTAACCATTTTTGACTTATTAATACTTTTATCCTAATGTAGTGCCTTCTGTAATGTAGTGCCTTCTGTCTTTTCCCAAAAGCTATATGCTATGGGCTGAATAGTTTCTCCCCCAAATTCATCTGTTGAAGCCTTAATCACCACCCTGAGACAACCCCATGTCTCAGAATGTGACTGTGTTTGGAGATGGGGCCTCTGAAGAGGTGATTAAGTTAAAATGAGGCTGTTATTAAAGAACCTGATCCAGTCTGACTGGTGATCTTATAAGAAGAGGAAATTCGGCTACACAAGAAGACACCAAGAATGTGCATGCATAGAGAAAAAAATCCTGTGAGGATACAAGAAAACAGCCATCTGCTAGCCAAGCAGAGAGGCCTCAGAAGAAGGCCTCAGAATATCTTGGACTTCTAGCCTCCAAAAATATGAGAAAGTAAATTTCTCTTAAGCCACCTGGACTGCATTTTTGTTATGGCAGCCTTAGCAAACTAACACACTACTCAAAGACCAAAGTCAGATTAAGACTCAACTAGGTTAAAAATCTAAAATTTGGGGCACCTGGGTGGCTCAGTCGGTTAAGCGTCTACCTTCTGCTCAGGTCATAACCTCAGGGTCCTGGGATCGAGCCCCGTGTCAGGCTCCCTGCTCAGTGGGGAGTGTGCTTCTCCCTCTCCCTCTGCCCCTCCTCATGCTTGTGCTCTCACTCTCAAATAAAATCTTTAAAAAATATCTAAAATTTTTTATAGAAATGATTTGCACATCTAGATATGGGTTAAATTGGACTTTGTCCACCATTTCTAAATGTGCAATCCCATCCACTACACATCTAGAAATAGTTTAAAATGGACTTTTCCCATCAGGAATCAATTATTCCTTGAACTGATATTGTTACGTATACTTTTCATTCACTCATTCAGCAAACTTTAAGTCAGAACTTACTGTGAACCTTGCATCGTGCTAGGCACCAAGGATTCAAATATACAATAAAATATATGACACATTTAAATGATTATAATATAAGGAAACATAAAGTACTCTGAGGGTAGTAGAAAACAAGTGAAGTAAAAGTTAGGAATAGTGACAAGGAACTTCTGGCAAGGTCAATTTGGGATGTGATATTTGCAATAGCAGAAGTAAGTTGGAAAGATAATAGGCATTAGTAGACCAAGTAACAAAAAGAGCATTTTGGTAGGAATGTAAGATTCACAGACTATCAGTTACCAAAGGTAACACTGGAAAGGTGGTTCTCTGGGAATAGATTACAGAAGGTCTTGAGTTCTAGATTTAGATGTGTAAATTAACTCACATGATTATACCCATACTCTTAACAAATTGGGAGCTAATAAGATTTATGATCATGGAACAGTAAGATAGCTAAGAGCTCTGTTTTCAAAGTAGACAGATCTGGCTCTATTCTTAGCCCCTCCAACCATGACCTCACTTTATAAGCTATGGTTGTTTAGTGTTACTTAAACTCTTTAGGTCTCAATTTCTTCTTTTGTAAGAAATGTAGATAATAAGACTAGCCTATCTCATGGAGTAGTTGTTAGAAATACATATATTTAGCTTTTATTTAGTGCCTGGCCAGGAGTAAGTGCTCAATTCAATTTTTATGATGACGAGAAGGGTGATTTAAATGCTCCTTTCAGGAAGACTACTCTTGAAGTGACATTATTAAGGAATGCAAGGGCTTTTTTACTTAGTAAAATCTCTAACTCATTTGTAGATATTTTTCTCCTAATTTTTGTTTTTCTTAAGATTAAATTTTTTTCCTTTGAAAAAAAGAGATAGGAAACCTAATGACTTTGTTCACCAAATAAATATACTAGAATTGTGTAAAAATGAAAAATACTGTCTATACAGTGCTAAACATTCAAATGAAAACACTTTTTTGGGGGGGGGGCGATCAGGAACAGGTTGGGTATAAAATCTTAGCACCAAACAAGGAGATATTTAAAGTATAGGCAATCTAAACCCTATTTTCAAATTTTTGTTTTTTACTTTTTTATTTATTTATTTTTATTTATTTTTTTAAAAGATTTTTATTTATTTATTTGACAGAGAGAGACACAGAGAGAGAGGGAACACAAACAGGGGGAGTGGGAGAGGGAGAAGCAGGCCTCCCGCGGAGCAGGGAGCCCGATGCGGGGCTCGATCCCAGGACCCTGGGATCATGACCTGAGCCAAAGGCAGACGCTTAACGACTGAGCCACCCAGGAGCCCCACTTTTAGTTTTTTTAATTAAATTAAATTGTTTTTTTAAATTCAGGATGTTCAGTTTCTTGGGTGCACAGCCAGGGTATTGAGCGAGGAGACTGTGTCATAGGCAGACAGAGGATTAACCTTTATGTAATTTCATAAAAGCCACTGCTCCCAGATTCCCAAACAAAATTCCAGGTTGGGGTACATGTCACCCTTCAATGGAACATTTGACCACTTCCTGAGCTTGGCTCTATTATTCTCTCTCTCTCTCGTGCCTCTTCATTTGGCAGATCCTGGTGATGGGGTCCTGCATTTCCCTTATCACAAGTCCAGTGGCAAAGTGGAGCCTGAGAGGTCACTGTGCCCAAGCTTTCAGTGCCTTCTCTCCTGGGAGAAATTCTGGAATGAGCACATCCTCCTGTGACTGAAGCTGTTACTTATTAAAGCAGAGATGAATTGATGGATTCAGCAGCAGTGGACCAAAGCTGAGCTCTGCCACAGGATGCTGAAGACCCTGTCAGATGTGTGCAGCCAGTAGACAGCTGTGAGGCAACCCTAGACCTGAGAGGGCTGCTGCGGTAATTAGTGTTGCGAATGAGTCAAGCTCACCGTGGCATATGCTCAAATCTCAAAGAGCACCCTCCTCCATCACTACCCTTGTGTTATGATGATTATGACTCCTGTCAGAGTGTGCTAAATGCAGTCTTAAAGGGTTAAAAAGCAATAACAAAGCAGCTAGCAACTGTCTCCCCAACCCCCCACTTCCCCACCCCAGATGATTTCCCAAACCCATTTAAAATAGAGATGGATTCAAGCGAGTCTTCTATACCGCAGCCTGATCTTTGGCTGTATAAGATTACTTTTCAACAATATAAGATGCATAAGTGCCTTTTCATCGTATGAAGAAAGCATGCCCACTGGCAAATGAATCATATTATAAAAATTGATTGTATCCCAAAAGGGAAAAATGTTATTGAAGATCCAATGGCCTGGGATGATACACCATTGATCATTGTAAGAAATACTTCCAGAAACTGTTTTTAATCTTTCCGCCAGAGCATTAGCAATTATTCTTTAGCCCATGGTGAGTAATGACTTGAGTTTCCCAGCTTCTCAATCGATAAAACATTTACCCTACCGCTACAAATGTGCTCTTCGCTTAGACAAGCAGAATTTTTCTTCCAATTACTCTTTTTTTAGTGTGACCTCATAAAATATTTTAAAACACATTTCAAGGCTTTTTTTTTTTTTTAAAGGAAAGGAAAAATACTCTGCCATGTGCTTATTTTTTCACCTTTCTTTTCTTTCGAGAAATAAGTCATGAAGATTTCACAGTTATTTAGATAGCTAAGACTGCTTTTTATCATCTCTTTCAAACTTAAGACATGGCTTGAGTCCAGCCAACTGCTATATTTTGGCGTTGGCCAATAATAAAACACTCCCCTTCCCACTTCAACTGAACAAAGGTGATTGTCTGAATTCCTTTGAAAACCAACAACAGCAAAATGACACTCCCAAGGAAGCTGAGCTCCTCCTTCACTTTCTCTGCATGGCTCATAAAACTATAGCACTGGCTAGTGGAGAGCAGCCATAAAACACACTGTTATCAGGGTAACAAATAGCTGAGCAGAAAATTAGAGATAAAGACAAATGTCCAGAAATGCCCTGACTGAAAAGTTAAGGTTCCAGCAAGTTCCCCTTTCCAAAGAATTCAGTGCTGTATTTCCATTTGAAACTACAACCTCAACTCAAGCAAAAGTGCCCACTACTATTTATTATCACAGTTGCTTTCTGTCTAGAACGAAGTCTATTTGGGCATATTTTATTAAACTAAGGCTCTCACACAAAGGAATCTGCAACTCCTAAAAGAAGACCGATTCTTGCTGCATTTTTGCATGAAGGTTTGGTTTGTAATCACAGACATTTTTTTCATTAGGTTTGGAAAATCGAATCCAGCACCAACAAGGTACATTCTTAGTTCTTTCTCTGACTAAAGGTGGCTTTAAGCAGTGCATGCCTGAGCTGAGTAAACAAGGTAGAAAAGAATAGATTTTCATCTGTTTTCATGGGGTTAAGATGCTGCTGGTAAGTGGGTGAGAATTCAGAGCTTCATGGGCTTAATGAGCCCAGTTGTGAAAGTCCCAAGGTGCCTTTGACTCTAAAGTGGAAAAGGAATTACTGGGATATACACCTTTTTGGTACTAGCCTGTGGAATACGAGGCTTTTAAGCTGCTACTGTTCTCATCAGATTTTGCTCAGAATGAAAAAATTCTATTTTATAGATCAGGCACAGCTGGATGGAGTAAACAATTATAAAAATGTGCATTATCTAATCACCTTCATCAGGTCTGGCAAATTGATCAAATCAAGCTAATGATGACAACTTTTGAGTTAAAGAGTCAGGAACGATTGTGTCTGAAAAATGCCCAGAATAAATGTATATTTCCTAAGTTTCCCAACAGGCAGTTGATCAAACCTGGCATCACTGTGTTTGATTATTTTATAGTCACTCTTGGTTTCTTTATTTTATTCATTCATTTAATCTGCAAACATAACAATGAGTATCTACAAGGTGCTAGGTATTTTACTATCCCTGCTTGGGGGATACTTGGAACTCATTGCCTAGTAGGAAGGAGAGCATATAGAACATGCTCTCGAGGACTTATGATAATCCTATAACTGACACACTAGAAAACAGAACAGACAATACTGTCTGGGAAGACCTCATGGTGGATATGGTATACAAACTTGGTCTTGAAGGACAAGTAGGATTTTGTCCAATGTATGGAAATGGAGCCAATAGCTAAGGGGCAATAAATACAAAAGAGCACCCATAAAACACACATATAAGATGCATAAGTGCTGCCTGTAATTAGTCCATTGTCCTCTCTTCGTAGCATGCTGAATGTAGCCTGGACTGCTGAGCATCAAGGGGGGCAACTGGCCTGGGCCTCATATTCACCAAAATGTCAAATTTCAGCTTTTGACTTAACAGCTAAATAATGTTACATTTAACAATAGGATTAAAGCATCTTCATAACGCTGATAGATTTTTTTTTCTTATTGTACATGGAGCCCCAGAAATAGAAGCGATCTTGTGCTTTCTTTGATCCATGTTTTCAGGAGATGTCTTTCCAAACTGCATGGTTTTATCTATCCCCTAACTGACCCAACATCCCCCTTCCCCACCCAAAGGTGTTTCTTCACTCTTCATTGTTTGTACCTAAAGAAAGTGTTAAAGAAAAGGCCAGGGCAAGAAGAAAGTGCATTGACAGCTAATGGGGATTTTTTTTTTTTTTAACTCGGAAAGTGCTCTTCAATTCTAACCCTTTGACACAAAGGATAGTGGTGAAGATCAAATGGGGTGGTGCCCTTGAAGCATTATGCACCCCATAAAGCACCATATAGACATAAGGGATTATCGCACTGTAACAAATATTTTGAAGAAAATGAATGCCCAGTTTGGTGATGTTGTTCCCCCAAAGGCTCTTGCTATTATGTAGACACAATCTTCATTTGTTACACTAAGTCAGCACCCTGTGCTGTGACTTCCCTTGCATCCCCCTAGGAATGCCATATTTTAAAACTACTATTATACCATGTCATGTAGCTGCAGACCCCTGGCTGTCTCCCTTTCTCTACCTGGAGGGTTAATCAAACATAAGCATTTCCTCATTTCGTAGCGGGCATCCTGGGGGCATACAATTTGGGATTAGTGACTGACCCTGCTGTTCATTCTGACAGCACACACTCCAGACTGCATTCTCCTTTTAATAAGCAGAGCTGGTAGGAGAAAAGGCAAGAGTCATTAACTAAAAGTTAGCTGAGGATTGAAACACAGTACCCTCTGCTTCTAAGAAGCTCTTCTAAAAGGAAACCTTTTGTCCCCAGGAACCATGTAACAGTATCTCTAAGGATTTCATGATAATTTTTCTTGGCCTTTAGCAAAATGAAATCTTATACAATGGTTGGGTCACATATATTTTCTTGGTCACTTACCTGTTATTATATTTCTGGCATTGTTGAAGAGAATAAGCTTAAGAGAGTGAGAATGGCTTAAGCAATAAGCTTTTTTTATGGAGTGCCATGACATACTCAAATATGAAGGATTAAGCCTAACAGTCTAGCAGGCAGTTGTCTGTGATTCATATTTGAAAGCTTCCTCGTTGGGCTTCAGGTGCAATGGAAAAATATTCCTGGGAGAGCCCCCTTCCCTTCTACTTATTGCATTCCTTGCCTTCTTGCCCCAGTGCCATGGGCTAACATGCCCCGCCCTCCTGCAGTCTTGGGTTCTTGTGGAAATGACACTGTGTATGGGCACAAGGTTGAAATGACTGGAGTTTACTTTTAAGCTTCTTGCTACTCAAGTGTCTCACTCACTCCATAGCTATTAAAATATGTTTTCCTACACTTTTGTTTAGATTGATTTGAATTCATCAGTGATTAATTTTGTCACAAAACATTAATGTGGGCAAATATTTCATGTGCAGTGTGAGCTAAAGCAAATATTTCCAAAGAATTCAGTTTAATTATGATCAATAGCTAGAAGTGTAGACAAATTCTGGGCTGCTCTGTATGCTTGTGAGTTTTGTGCACTGGGCAACGTTAGGGCATCCTCTAGGGTTATGCAGTGTACTATCTGCACAGATGCATCCTTGGGTAGTGAGCCTGTACTCTGGTTTGGTGGGAAAAGAAGCACATAAAAGAGAAGTCCTTTGTCTACTGTCTCTATGAGCTTCATGGTCTTTCTGTCTTATGGCTTCATCAAACATGTTTTCATCATAATGCAAAGACAACCATGATAACATATTATTACTATAGAGAAATGATTGGGAAAGTGTCATTTTGAAGAATGTGCTTTGAGGTAGTATGGTAGGCAGAGTCTCCAAAGATGTCCACACCCCTAATCCTTGGAACCTCTGAATGTTACCTCGCATGGAAATGTGATTAAGTTAGGGACTTAGAGATGGGGAGATTTAGCTGGATTATCTGAGTCTGGGTAGGCCTAATGTGATCACATGGGTCCTTAAAAGAGAGGACTTCTCCCAGCTGTGGTTGGAGAGAGATGTGATGACAGCCATGGAGTCAGAGAGACACAGTGTTGCTGGCTTTAAGATGGAGGCAAGGACCTTGAGCCCAGGAATGCTGGTGGCCTCCAGGAGCTGGAAAAGGCAGCAAAATGGATTCTCCCCTAGAACCTCCAGAAGGAATGCAGCTCTGCTGATGTCTTGATTTTAGCCCAGTGAGGCTCCTTGTCAGACTTCTAACCTACAGAGCTGTAAGACAATAAATATGTGTTTTGGGGCAATCTGTAATGGCAGCAATAGGAGGGTAACAGGTAGCTACCCTCCATCTTTCTTGTCCTCTGGACCTCTCCCAGCCCTCTGTAAGTTCCCGCCAATGATTAACACAGCTTAGATGTCTGGAACAAGGAAGAGAGTGGTTTAGAGCTGGGGTCAGTGACCTGTAGGGGCCAGATAGTAAATTCAGCCATTGTAGCGGGAAAACAGCCTTAGACACTATGTAAATGAATGTGTGTGGCCGTGTTCCAATAAAACTGTATTCACAAACACATGAGCTTCACCCATGGACAGTAAATAGTTTGCCAACTCCTGGTTTAGAGCCTTGCTACTCAAAATATGATCCCACACCAGCAGGATCCCCAGGGAGCTTGTTAGAATGCAGATTCTCAGGCCTCACTCCAGACCTACCAAATTTTAACAAAATCCCCAGATGATTTCACATGTACAGTCAAACTTAAGCAGTATTGATTTAGAGATTTATCATTCTAGGGATGAAACAAAATTCTCAGACCAATATTATTATCAACATCCTGTTTCCAGCTGCAGAACATCACTAGAGTGAAGAAAGCAGATGCAAAACTTTAAAGAAATCATACAAGCATTTATTAAGACCCTACTATGTGCAGGGTGCTTTCAAATACATTATTCTGTTTAATCCTTACAAAATAACTTTTCATGTCATTTCCCCCAGTTTTTATAGATGAGCATATTGAAACTTGCCCAGGGTCTCTGATGAGTAAAAGAGCAGAGAGCCAAAGCTCAGTTGCTTGGACTAAAAATCTCAAGTTTTTTTATACCATACTGTATCAAAGTGTCTGTTTCCAGACCCTATTTAATACCTCCAACAAAAGTAATTTGGGGCTTTTAAAATTCCTAAGACACATGAGGTCTAGCCAAAAATGACTTCACTGGAACTTTGGATAGGTATAGGTACACTTCATCCTATATTTATAAAAATTTTCAAGATAGTACATTTTTTTTTTTTGGTCTCTCTCAACTGAAAGACTCCTGGATGACATTCTATTGGACAGACTCGACCATTTAATTAGCACCAGCAAAGTAGGAATTCTTGCGGCCTATGATTTTGAGGTTAACGATAATAGTTGTTATTTTTGATTTATAAAGCATTCCTGTAGCTGAACTTCTGGGCACAGTTACCAAATGGATATGCAGTTAATTAATTCCCAGCCACTTCAGTCCCAGTGCTGTACCCCTCCAGCCAGCCTCTTCACATCCATCAAAGGACTGTCTGATGGAACAGATGGCCTTAGCACACAGCCCCGTAGGACAGCTTTGGGGGAAAAGAATGGGGGAGGGATTCCCAAACTCTGCACTTCCCATGGAAACACTAGAAACAATATGATCCTCAGATCTAAATTCTAAAAACTTAGAGACTACTGCTTCTTCTAAACTGCAGGCACAATAAGCAAAGATGGTATCAAATGTGCCCAGGATATAGAAACTTTGTGCTCAAGCAGAAAAATGGAAGCCAGGTTTAAGTTTAGGATGATTATGGAGATTGGATTCTCACATAAATGAGAGACTTTTGCACTTTGACTGTCCTGTAGAGGACTCCTTCCTTTCTGGCTCATGTTACAAGTTGGAAAACCCTACTTGCCCTGGAGTGGAAGCAAATGGCATTGTTGGTAACAGCAAGTTAAAGAAGACTCACTTTTGCACCAGGGGGCAGAATTCTGCCTACTCATTGTCATTCCTATCTCCTGTCACCTTATCTCCAGTAATCAGAGGACTTTCAGAACTAGAGCCACCTTAAGCTCCTCGCTCTGGAATCTCTCCTTTCTAGATTCACTGGGTGTCTCGAGACCCAACTTGCCAAAGCAAACTCAAGCTTCTTTATTTGGCAGATTGCTACTTTTTGTTAAAGAGCAAGCTCACTGAGGACCAGGATGTTGGAAATCAAATTCTGGTCTCTAGATGGCAGTCTAGCCCTGCTAAATTTGACTACTCCCCAATCTTGAGTGAATTGCTGAAATCACAGCTAAAAATAAAAACTGACTAAAGAAAATCTATGGAGAGGGCATAGCAAGATTCAGATATTAATTTTTGGTTGATGCAAATAAGTGGTTGGGTTTGAGCACAAGGTTGAAAAAAATATGTGTCTATGAACATGCAAAAAATAATGTTTGGCAGTTCTAATTTGTGCAAAATTCAAAAGTGATGTATATGGGTAGTTCTACCATGGAATGAGTGGCCTAAATATAGAGAAATGTCTGAAATAGTGTTCTACACCAGAAAGGCACAAACCTGGGCATCACCAAATTACTAAGACCTCCTTACGTATTGCCTATTTTTTTTTAAAGATTTTATTTTTATTTATTTGACAGAGAGAGAGACAGCGAGAGCAGGAACACAAGCAGGGGGAGTGGGAGAGGGAGAAGCAGGCTTCCTGCCGAGCAGGGAGCCCGATGTGGGACTCGATCCCAGGACCCTGGGATCATGACCTGAGCCAAAGGCAGACGCTTAACAACTGAGCCACCCAGGCGCCCCCATATTGCCTATTTATGTAGAAATCATTTAGTCAATAAAACCTCAGTGGGATAGGTGGATAAAGAACATTTCACAATTTCTTGAAAAAATGTCAACAAGAAGGAACGACCATTGACATTAGTTATGAATAAAACTTTGGATGGACTCATCTTTCAAATAGTTGTACTAACCTTGTGTAGATGGAGCTGACGAGTTCAGTGTTGAGTTTGGGCTCTGGCTTGGCTGAGCATTATACAATTCTGATCTGGAAGAGAACATAAGGGTCATTTTTGTCTCACCTTCTTACTGTACAGACAACAGAGCCAAGACTCAGACACTATACAAGGCCCGAGGACTTAGTGGTTGAGCTGGCTTTCAGATGAGTCCAAATGGAGATTTGGAATTGGGACAGAATATAGTCTTGTGTGCAGATTACTTCCAGTCCTATGTAACTGTTAGGTGTCCAAAGCAGCTCTCTACTGAGTGCAAATAGTAATACTGTGTCCAAAAGTGATTTTTCACTTATTCTATTCATTTAAAATATGCTTTTGAGAATTTAAAAATATTGATGCTGGTAAGTGTTCTGTGTTTGTAATAGCTCTGACAGAAATCCATGCAGTACCTTAGAAAAGTCAATGGAACAAGAGGACTGGAATACATCAGGTACGTTTATTGTGGGATGCTGGACTGGCTCTCCTTGTCTCAATATTCTCACCTGTAAAATGGTCCTAATAAGGTCATGCCTGCCAACTTTATAAGATTGTTGTGAGGTTCAAATCATATATGAGGGGAGTAAACATACTTTGTAGAGATCTACACAAAGGTACTGACATCCAAAATAAGGCACTTTGAACCACAAAGTAAAGCATGGTAAAAAATATAAACAGTATAAAATATAAAATTTGGTTAAATGAAAGAAGCCAGATATGAAAGGTCACATATGGTATTATTCAATTTATTTGAAATATCCAGAATAGATAAATCAATCAAGAGAGGAAGCAGATTGGTATTTGCCAGGGGCTGAGGGAAAGAGATGGGGAGTGACTGCTTACTGGCTATGAGATTTCCTTTTGGGGTGATGAGAATGCATGGGAGCTAAAATAAAGATTGTGGTTGCTCAACACTGAATGTACTAAATGCCTCTGAAATTTTCACTGTAAAGTGATTAATTTGATGTTAAATGAATTAAAAATCAAAAGATTTGGGTGTTAGGGGGAGGTAGTAAGAGAGGGGATTGTCCCAGGACTGTTTGTCCAGATGATTTTGTAAATGAAATCTCAGACTAATAGGCTCCTTTATAAAAACACATTTGTAAAGTTTACTTTAACTTGTTGTTAGTGTTTTAGTATCTCCATGAAATTAAGTCCAGCAAATTCTGTCCATGCCATGCCATTGGGTAGTTTCCAAAGATAACACATTCGGTGAACCCCACAGATGCTCAGATATATGCCCTTTGGCCTGTAGGGTCCTCCAATCCTACTAACCAGTTGCTATGAGAATTGTTTAAGAGAAGAGATTTGGGGAGGAAAGCATGGTCTTAGTTTTCTTTAGCCTACACTTGACAATTTACCACTGCTAGAAATTATACTTTTGCTTGAAATGGTTTCAGATGCTGATATTTTTTTCCATCGTTGGCAAATCTTGACTTTTGTGTATTTAACTTTTCTCAGTAGACCTTTTCTCTGAGCTTCAAAGAGAATTGCTATTTCATGGTATCAATTTTCTCACTGTAGGACATTGCCTTCTGATCTTTCCAAGGGCCCTGCTTCTATTCCAGACCTATGGGGTATTTTCAAAGGCTGTCAATACCAAGAAGATTTTTTTTGCCTTCATTTACAGTACAAATATTAAGAAGTGATTAGTCGATGTTTCTATTTGTACATGAATAATAGGGTGTAACATACATGATTCAAGGTGCAAAATTTCAAAGAATGACTTATCTGATATTTTCCATGAATCATCTGTTAGAATGGGGAAAAAATTAGCTAAAGGAAAACAAAAAACAAAACCTGGCTTATATTGGCTATCATAGGATCACAGGATCCTAGGGCTCCAGTGGCCTTTTCTATATATCCTTTCAACCAATCATGTGACATTTGAATATAACTCACCAAGTCTCTATCAGATTGTTGTCTGCCATAAGCTTGATGGGAACTATTTGAATCTTAGAAAATTCTTCCCTAAAGATTGATAAACCCCTGGCCAGACTTATCAAAAAGAGAAGAGAAATGACCCAAATCAACAAAATCATGAATGAAAGAGGAGAGATCACAACCAACACCAAAGAAATACAAACAATTATAAGAACATATTATGAGCAACTCTATG